>NC_043713.1:1609300-1643350 GCF_006229205.1 Suricata suricatta
CGGGCTCCTCACATCGGTCGGGCTCGTTTCTCTCTTCTCCCCGCTGCAGTTGTAACGAGGATGTAGCCTTTCAACGTGCTTCAAACAGGATTTGCTCCTGACAACTGAATGCATGTCATCAGCCCGTGTGTGGCCCAGGCCGGGGTGACAAGGCGCAAGGCCCCAGTGCCCGGCGTGCGATACAAGTGTAACATCGAAGTGACACAAAACCTCTCAGTCGGCCCTGAGCAGGCCCGCTTTCTCTTTGGGGACCCCGACGTTCCCCCGTGGGCCACAGCAGCAGACCGGCAATGTGACCAACCTTCTCTGGAAGTTTCATGATGTGTTGAGATGAAAAAGTGACGGTGACAATGGAGCCCACCGGTTAGCGAGGGGCCTGTTGGGTGCCGGGACACCTGAGTGTCTCCGTTCCAGGCGCGCGGGCTCTGGGGTGCAGCCTGCGGGCTCCAGACCCGCCTCTGAAACCGTGGGGGCATCGGGCAGGTTGTTCCGGGACTGACCGCCCACCCCCTTGGTCAACAGCGATACTAGTGGCGTTCGCTGCTGGTGTGGGCTTAGCACCGGGATCCCGGCGGGACGGAACGCAGTGTGGGGGGAGGCTGGCATCTCCCGGCCAATTGCCACTTACAGTGACAGCTGACTTAAAACAGCAAAAGTTTATAATCTTTTTTTAAAAACATGTTTATTTATTTTTGAGAGAGATAGTGTCAGTGGGGGAGGGGCCAAGAGAAGGGGACAGAGGGTCCAGAGGGGGCTCCGTGCTGACCAGAGACCCTGATGGGGGGGCTCAAGCTCACCAACTAGTGATTTTGCTTCAGTCAGCTTCATCAGTGCCCATTTTCCCCCTAAAATGTGTACAATTGTCACATGAAGTTGATATTCCACACACATATGTTGTATGATCCTTTATATGTATAAAGGTCCACATGTAACATATAGACATATTTATATATAAAGCTTATATGTATTAAAATCTATATATAAGGTACACATAAGTACCTTTATAGAGAAAGGTATATAAATTTGCTTATAAATATATAACTATCAGTGGCATAGAATTGTAATAGTTTCTTATAATCTTTAAAACTACCCACTATTGCTCCCTGTACAACCCAAATAATATCTGTCATGTACTATCTTTATAATACAAATATATGTTTGTGGGCCCTTCGTCACTTTTCCTAAACAAACTTGCCCATTGGATTGCTCATTTAAAACAGCTAGGTTATGGTTAGATTGGTCCTGTCAACTTTATTTTTGTGTCCTATTCAACTGCCTTCTGTTCTGAGGTCAAGGACTTCTTCCTTTTACCCTTTCAGGCTGACTCTGTCATCGTTTAAACTTCTTGACTTGGTTACTTAGCTCATTGGTGCTCTTTCTTTTATTCTAAAGTTTGCATACTAAGTCTTATTTGTCTTCCAGTCACTGTCCACCTGCATCCTAGGAGTTTGGCTCGTTGTGCGGCTGCCATTTTTAGCGGTTTCGTCCTGCCACTCCACCTACTTTTAATATTTATGTTTTGAGTTATGAGCTTAGACCCAAAGCTGGTCAGACTGAAGGCACCTTACTAAGTCTTTTTCACTGTCACCTGTCACCCTAAGGCAGCATCTTCTTAAAGTCTCTTCTGTGCTAGTGACGTGGTCATGATTGGCACCGACACTGCCCTCCCCCACCAAGTACCCCCAGTCACTGCATTTGGGAGAGTCTCCCACAAATAGCACATAGCTGAACTTGAAGAAAAAAGTGAAATCTGGGCACCTGGTGGCTCAGTCGGTTAAGCGTCCAACTTCAGCTCAGGTCATGCTTTCACGGATTGTGGGTTCGAGCTCCACATTGGGCTCTGTGCTGACAGCTCAGAGCCTGAAGCTGCTTTGGATTCTGCGCCTCCTTCCCTCCCTGCCCCTCCCCTACTCCTGCTCTGTCTCCTCCTCTCTCACTCTCTCTCTCTCTCAAAAAATAAATATTGAAATTTAAAAAATAAAACCAATTAATCATTTTTGTAGTCTTTAGAAGTAACAAACAGCATTTTCATGTGTTCATGATTCGCAAATTCTAAAATCAGTTGATATTTTTATTTCTCTACTAAGCACGTGTTCTGACTCCAAAGAAAATCCTTTTTGCTGTATCCCATGTTTTTAGCACTTGGGTCCTATACTGTTTGGAAAACCATAAATGCTTTTCTTACGTATTGTGCGGTGGGCTTTGCTCCCACTGTTACCGGCGTCCTTGGACACAGCTTCTCCGTGAACCCCCGACACCCTCTCCAGGTTCCGCGTCCCCTCTCCGTCCACCGTCAGAGCGCGGGGTTAATTCGGGCTCCCTGCAATGCGTTTTTTCCCGCTCCCCCTCTGAGCTGGACTCCGGAACCGCATCCGCGCTCTCGTGCTGGTCTGCCCTCTCCTCCCTGAGTACATGAGGCCTCCCCGCGCATCTGGGGCTTCTGGGGTTTGTCGGGACAGGTCTTGCTCTGCATTCACTTTCTCCATCTTTTTGTGGGCTTCTCCTACTTCCTGAATCTCAGAGCTCTGTCCTTTATGCCTCCAAATATGGCCTCCTCATCACGTCCTCATTCTTTGTCCTCTCCCATTCCGGCCAGAAATGGGCTGTTTCCCTCTTGTACTCACATCTTTTAACCCCTTGTAACACTGTCTGTATTTTCTCCTCTGTGTTCTGTCTACAGGGAGACTTCTTCACGCTATAGTTTGAAGTTCTAATTGTGTTTTTAGATTTGTCCAGTTTGATATTTAACTTCGCCATTGAATTTTTTATTCTGTTTAATGAGTTTATTTATTCCTGGAAACTCTGATTCTTATCTAGGTCTTATTTCTTTCTCTGGAAACTCATTAATTTATCAACTGTTAATTTTCCGGTATATTTTACCAGAATGCACAGTTTTACATTTTGTGAGATGCCACAGATAGACAGCACGCTGCCCGCTGTCTGATTGATGCCTACATCCTGGCATGTGAGGCAGCGTCTCTGCTGCCCAGACATTGAGCGCCCCGTCACCCCAACACACTCCCCCCACGGCTCCTCTGCACCTGCTCCCCAAAGCTACACAACCACAGGTCTGCTGTCACTATAGACTCTTCTGCATTTTCTAGAATTTTATATAAATGGGATCATAGTTGTGTGGTAGATAGAATGGACCTCACGGAAATCCCAGGACGTGTGACCTGTGCATGGCAACAGGGGTTTGTAGATGTGATGAAGTCAAGGGCCTTGAGACTGGGAGATGCCCTGAATGATAAAGGTGGGCTGAGTGTCCTCACAGGGTCTCCTTGAGGCTCAGAGAAGACATGATGCGCACTGCAAGCCAAGGAATGCTTCTGCTTCCGGAAGCTGGAAGAGACAAGAACAGGTTTTCCACAGCTTCCGGAAGAGCTCATTCTTGCGGACGCCTTGACGGCACCCCCAGTGAGACCCGCTGTGGACTTCTAACCTTCGGGCCTGGAAGACTATGGGCTTGTGGGGCGCCTGGGTGGCTCGGTTGGTTAAGCACCCAGCTTCTGCTCCAGTCATGATCTCATAGCTGGTGAACTTGAGCCCCACATCAGGGTCTCTGGTCAGCACGGAGCCCACTCTGGACCCTCTGTCCCCTTCTCTTGGCCCCTCCCCCACTGACGCTATCTCTCTCAAAAATAAATAAACATGTTTTTAAAAAAAGATTATAAACTTTTGCTATTTTAAGTCATTACATTTATGGTTATTTGTGAAAATGGTAGCAGGGAACTGGTAGGAGTAGGACTTGTTGATGTTTAGCTTCTTCTTCTTTTTATCCAGCATAAGTTTGAGACGTGGCCATTTTGAGTATCAGCTGTCACTGTAAGTGGCAATTGGCCGTACAGATATACGGCCTCTTAGTGGACATCTGGGTAATTTTCAGTTTGGGGCTACAACAAGTAAAGCTGTCATGAATGAAAGTTTATGTACAAGTATTTGTGCCCACGGAGACAAAAACTAATTTATTTTCTCATGAGTCAATACCTAGGAACAGGCTAGGTGAATCGGGTCGTGCATGTTCATTCTTCAGGAGCTGCAGTATGTTCTCCAAAGTGGGCGTTCCCTTTCTGTTTCCATCATCAGTGTTTGACAATGCCATTCACGCTTGGTATGACCTATCTTTACATTTTGGCCATTCTAATAGGTGCATAGCGGTGTTTTCTTTGTCATTAAGTTAACATTTAAATAATGGCTAGTGACAGGAAGCATCTTTTCATGTGCTGATTTGTCTTTGTCTTGTGTTTATCTTCTTCAAAAAATTTTAATGCTATTTATTTTTGAGAGAAAAAAAAGAAAGAGAGACCGGGTGGAAGCAGGGGAGAGGCAGAGAGAGAGGGAGACACAGAATCCGAAGAAGCAGGGTCCAGGCTCCCGACTGTAAACACAGAGCCCAGCATGGGGCTCAGACCCACAAACCGCGAGATCATGACCCGAGCCCAAGTTGAAAACTCAATGGACTGAACCACCCAGGGGCGCCCTGTGCTTATCTTCTGTAATGAAGTGTCTGTTCAACTCTTTTGCCTATTTCTAAAATGGGGCTGTGCTCCCATTATTAGGTTTACAGAAGTTTTAATGTTTTCATATATATTTACCTGTAAATTTATTATATATTTTTATCAGATATTTGTTTGCACATATTTACTCCCAGTCTATGGCATATTTTTTTCAGTTTCTTAGCATTGTCTTTCAAGGAGAAAAAAATTTGAGGAAATGCAATATCATACAATTTTTTTGTATGAATCATACTTTTGGTATAATATTTATAAAGCATTTGCCTAACTCAAGGTGCAAGATTTTCTCTGATGTTTTCTTCTAGAAGGCTTAGGTCTATGATTCATTTACAGTCAGTTTTTTTGTGTGCATACGAGTATCCTGTTCTGCCGATTATTTCTGTAGACAGCAATGCTACACTGTCTTGATTAATATAGCTTTATAGTGAGACTTGAAATCAGTTACGGTTGACACTTCAACCTCGTTCTTCTCTTTTAAAAGCTGTTTGGTATGCATTTCCGTATGGATTTTAGAATCAGCTTCTCAGTTTTATAAAAGCTTGCTGCGATGCGATTGGAGATGTGCTCAATCTCTAAAATGACCCAGGAGAGTCAACATCTTAGCTGTGCTGAGTCTTCTGATACATAAACATTGTGTGGTTCCACTTATTTACATCTTATGTCATTTTTCTCAACAGCTTTTTAAATTTTTATTCATTTATTTTGAGAGAGAGCATGAGCAAAAGAGGGAGAGAAGGAAAGGAGAGAGAGATAATTCTAAGCAGGCTCTGCCCTGACCGTGTGGAGACCCATACAGGGCTTGAACCCACGAACCTTGAGATCATGACCGGAGGCTGAAACCAAGAGTCAGATGCTTAACCACTGAGCCACCTGGGTGCTTCTCTCAGCAGCTTTTCTCAGTGCACAAGTACTAAGCATCTTTTGTCAAAAACTCTAAGAATTTCTTAATTATTGGTACTGTGTAAAATATACTTATTTCATATTCCAGTTGTTCTTTGCTAGTCTATAGACCTTCCGTGAGTTCCTGTATATTGATTTTATATCCTGCAACCTTACTGAAATGACTTGCTTACTGGTAGACTCCCCTGGATTTTCTATGTAGAGGATCATGTTATCTTCAACGCTGTACTTCATGCTTCTCATAAGGAAGTAGTGTTTCTTTTCTTGCCTAGAACTTCAAGGAAAATGTTGAATGAAAGTGATGAGAGTAAAATCTTCTCTGAACAGCTATTTTAAATTTCTCTTATTATTCTTCTATGATTTAGAGCTCCTTTGTGGGTTTTTAATGTTGTTGATTTATCTGCTGGGGTCTTGCTATGCTTCACTGGTCTTTAGCGAGTTTTTCAATTTGGGCTGTAGTTTTGTCTTAAAAGGTCTTTGTGTGTGTGTGTGTGTGTGTGTGTGTGTGTGTGTGTGAGTTACTTACAATGTGAATTTGGCAAGTATATCTCATAAAGCTTTAATTATCATGATATTTTCTCAGGTTAGTGAGTAAAATAAGTGCAAATAACCCAGTCTATGAGAAATGCCAATTCATGGATTCCAAGTCTCAGTAGTATATGCTTTGTGTAATTTTCACCCACAGCCTAGAAGGAGTAGAAAAATTCCGTTTGGCTTTCTGAATCGCTTGCTGTATATTTTTTGGTCAAAACTTGTACTAAAACTGTAAACTTTTAAGGACTCTGGCAAAAGCTCACCTCAGTGCCAACTTCCTATCTAAGCAAGCCAAAGACTTGACCATCTATGTCTCTAAAGGCAAAGAAACCTGTATCATAATCACTTCTACCACCTCCACCACCATCAACTCTACGTCCATTGTCTCCACCTCCACCATCACACGTGCCTCCACTACTACCACCTCCATTACCATCTCCACCTTCTCCACCTCTGTCTGTACCTCCATCATCACCACCACCAGCTCCACCTTCACGTCTACCTCCATTTCCAGCATCACCACCGGCACCCCCACCGGCGTCACCACCGGCACCCCCACCGGCACCCCCACCGGCGTCACCGCCGGCGTCACCACCACCATCGTCAAGGGTCCCAGCACCACTCTCATACTGATGATTTTTCCAGTCCTGTCTTCTTGCTAGAACCTGAGGAATCTCCTTTATTTTTGTAAGAACAGCATTGGAATTAAAATAATTTTATCTGGAATTCTAACTAACATCTAGAAGGTGTGTAGTAGTAATATCTTTGCATTATCGCGTTTCAGCAGATGGTTAGAAATGCAGGTACTACAGTGAATCACTGGTAGTCACACACACTCAGTAAATGTTGGATGACAGGTAGTTAATTTTACAAATATGACATATATAAATGATCTTATTTGCTTTTTTAAATGCTTTTAAACTTGTGGCAATAATAATATCATCTCATTTGCAATATTATTCCTTTTTCACTGGTTTGATTGTTTCATTTTAAAACCTGTTGTGACTACGTCGGCCTCTACCATCCACTTTTATCCTTTTTGTTTTCCACCATGTAAACTCCACCAAATAGAAATATTTTCCCGTCAAGCTTTTATAAGCAGTTGGTGACTCTTGCATATTTTACCTTTTCTTGGAACAGATCCCAATATGTCGTCTAGAATTTGAGAAAATATTTCTAAGAAAAAGGTAGGTCAAGATTTCATCACTGTTGGGGGCGTGGGCCCCCCTCAGGTATGGGATGAGAGGCCATTCAGGCGGGCTGTTAGCTCAGCCCTACAGCACGTCCCTCTCTGAGTCACAAGAAAGAAACACTGCATACATGAAGAGAAAAGAGCATGGGTATCTAAGGTAAACTAGGTAAATAAAAATAGACATGATTCCACAAAGAGAAAAAAGAGAGAGAGAAACAGAGACAGATGGAGACAGAGAGAGAAGGAGACGGAGAAAGAGAGAGAGACAGAAACTAAGACAAAACACTCATTTTTAACACAAATAGCCATACACATTTGAGAAGCTCAACACTTGAATGCATCTTGAGTATTTCGGAAAACAAAGAATCCTTTTTAAACTGATTAGCCAGGTTTCAATTAATGTGTGTATTTAACTTTTATAGTTTATATTATATATTAGGGCCACTTCAAGCAGGATTTTGCCTATAGTTTTATCACAGTGTTCTTTTTTTATTTGCTTTTTCTTTTCCTTATGTTTTCGTTGATGTATTTTGGCAAGGCTGATATAAGTCATCTCTGCATCTCACTGATCAATGTAAAATGTACAATATAAATATTGCTAGACGTTCCAAATATTGTTGGTGCGTGTGATTGTTTGCGTAATTTAAAAAAAATTACTCTTGATATTGGCCAGGAGCCAACATCAGGCTGTTTGATCAGCCAAATGATTAGTCAAGGAAAAATAAATTAAAATAAACAGCACACGATCATTAAAAAGTAAAAAATAGGAGGTTTGCCAATCAAGCCTGGGTCAGTGGTGACCGGAAATCAATCCCGTCGATGGTGAGCACAGCCGGTGTGGACAGGAGGAGGGCCGGAGCCCGCCCAGGTGCGGGTCCTCAGACACGGCTCCGGGGCCTGGCTGGGCAGCCTCCCCAGAGGGCGGACACACGGTGAGTGCAGCCCCGCCATCACGGAGGGAGCCTCCCTGCACCCGACAGAGGCTTCCAGTTCACACTCGGGGTCCTCGCACCGCCCCTCAGAGGAGCTTCTGGTCCCTCCGCAGAGCCTGATGGACTAGTACAATCATTCCCTGAAGCAGATGTCACTAGTCCAGAACAGTAATCGGCACACAGGTGCAGCTGGGGCCTCGTCCCCTTACTGAGTGACTGGCCAGTGGCCACGGCCCCGCGTCTGGTCTCATTAGAGCACCCACACCTGTTACTGCGGGCGGATTCGGGGAGCTGCCGTGCGCACGCGCGGTGTCGGAGCTGCTCGGGCCAATTCGTGTCCTCGGTGTTGGGTTTCCCGCAGAACGCTTCCAGAACGGATGTGGGAGGTTCGAGAGAGTCAGCAGTTCGGGGGTGACGATGTGGTCGGGCTGCAGGAGCGCCGCCTGGGGTCACCCGCCTGCGCACGCTGGAGCCGAAGAGCGGCCCGCACGTTGGCACACCTAGGTCACACCCCGAAGGGTTTATTGTCTCACCGTTTGTGAAACTACAGGGGCTTTGGAAACATTTGAAGAAGACGGAGGAGCCTGGCTCCCAGCCGCAGCCCCAACTTGCTACATGCGATCAATACACACCAGGCGGACGCGCGCCCCTAATCGTCTCTGTTCTAGAGACGCGTGTGGTGCTGGACGCCACGCGGCGGCTCCTCCAGGGGCCCCCAGCGAGCAGGGCCGGCGCGCCGAAGGCTCGCCTGTTCCCTTGCCCCCCAGCCAGCTGGAGGCTAAGCAGACTGATAACCCTGAACCACGGCAGCGCAGACCCAATGATTTTTACATCAAGCAGCCTGATGTACTGCCTCGCCTCCCACCAATCCCTTCCCAACATCGATCCGCTCCTAAATGAGCCCTTCCCTGCTTTGTACCATGAGCAATAATTAAAAAAGCAGCACATTGATTTTAACTAATATTATGAAGGGTCTGGATGTGCACATGCTTACAAAATAGTGGGCTTTACCCATCTTTCATTGTGCAAAAAGGATCCTGATTAAAGTTTGGACACGGGGAAGGAGAGACCTGTCTGCAGCTGAACGTGTCAAAACTCACACCTGTTCTGTTTTATTAGAAATCTCGTCTCGTCCAATGGAGACTTTTATCCCCAGGTTTCGGAAAAATAAATAAGAACAGTCTTAAGCCCAGGACAGAGCATAAGAAATTAGGGGGAAATGCTTCTTTAAAATGCTGTAATCCTCCCACAGAGGCACCGCGCTCTACAAAATAAAATCGTTTTCATATCACATAACTCATTTGGAAGCAAGTCACGTGTTATGATGTCCAGTGTACGTTTGATACCAAAGGGAAATGTTTTCCGGCTACAATGGCTTCTGACGGCCTAGATCAAGTCAAAGCTAACTTCACACTGAGCCCCGAAGGCAGCGTGGGAAGTCACGGCATTTTGCATCATCACAAAATACCCAAAGCCAATCTCTTTGCAGGATGTGGGACAGAATTTCCATTAACTGCAAAGCCGAAGACACTAAATTTTTAAAAATATGCTGAATTGCACTCTGCTGACAGGGGAAAACAAACGTGTGACCATGAAGGCGACCTGGGGTGCTCCCTGCGCTCCCCCGTCCCCACGGCAGAGACGCAAGGTCTGCCCTGAAGGAAAGCTTTCAGGCAGCAGGAGATGCTGGCTCTGCTCTGAACCTTCCCCTCGCCCACCCTCGTCTTCTTCCTGCGTCACAGCAGAGGACACCTAAGACGCGTGAGCAATGCAAGGAACACTGGCAGATGTGAAAATATATTTAAAAGTTCCACAATTTAAACAGGTATACTGTGGGCATAGTAGTTGACAGATTAAAAACAGACAAACATGTTAAAACGTCATAATGTGTAACAACAGAGAACGGAGACCCCCAGGTACTTTGGCCCCAGGAAGTTGCAAATTCCATCATGACGCCTTTGGCGGGCGGCGCCCGTCCTCCAGGCAGCCATGCTTCTCACGTGGTGGGGGGGGCTAAGCCCTGACCTCCTGGGGTCTGTTTCTACTGTTTCTAGGGGGGGTGGTTGGGACAGATGTAGAAACAGTAAGTCCACGGGTTGTTAGGGCTTTCTTAGCATTTAGTAGACATTTCACTGTTTACATAATAGATACGGATTCAGAGTAGACGCTTCAGTGTTCTTACTTTTGTGCCTTGTGAGCACAGGCTGAGCATCAGAGATTTTTATTGAGTTCAGGTATCACACCCTGAGTGTACACGATCAGCGTGCGTTCACGCTGTTTATTGTGGTGAGAAGTTTTTCTTACACAGATACACCGGACAATAGTCAGAACCAGCTCTGAAGTAACGGTGTTGAGGGAAAAAGTCAAACCAGATAGATCTCTCATCGCACCACAAAGGAAAGTCCGCTCCAAGGGGACTGTTGACTATGCCTCCCCCGCGCACACACACGCACATGCCCACACACGCACACACGTGCACACACACACAACTTCTCCCCAAAGGAGACACAGACGCATGTCCACACAATCTCAGGACAAGGGTTTGGAAAGCCCTAGGCAGCGAGGGAAGTGCGCCCCGATGGGTGGATGCAGTCTGCTGCTTTGCAGGTGTGAGGCTCAGACGTGCTCCCCATTTCCTGGGGTCTGGGGGGTTCCAGGTGACAGAATGACGAATATTCAAGACCCCTGCGCTGCACCCTGGGGCGCGTGCACTTTGTCCCCAAGAAGGAGCCTCAGGCCCCCAGACCTGGAGCACATAGTTACGTTTTGGGACCAGACCAAAACCACGCAGTCACTTGGCTTCAGAGTCTTGCTCCCCTGGGGCTTGAACAACTGAACAGTCACAGCCGATACCTCCTGCCTGAGCAGGGGGGATGGAGGAGGAGCTGAGAGCCCGTGGGTGCGGGTGAGGGACGTGAGCCCAGGCGCGACCGCAGGAGGCAGCAGACGCTGTGTGTCCCGAGCCTCCCTTCCTTCCGGGGCTGGGTCTGCAGGGACCATGCAGGCAGAGGAGCGCACTGGGCGGAGGCTCCCCGAAGAGAAGGTTGAACTGAGTCTTCAGGACCCACTGCCCCCCCCCCCGCCGCCCCCTAGAGCCGGGCCGGCCGGAGAGCGGGGCCGGGGCCATGGACTCCGGGGTGCTGCAGGCTGCGGCCTCAGTACTGACACAGCCTGGAGCCGTGGGAAGTGGAGTCCGGTGGTGGAAGCAGGCACCAGGCTGGGGGTGCGCGTGGTGGTGACCCCAGGACCTGCCGGCTGGTGCCTCGGGAAATCCTGTGAAGCTAGCTTGTTTGAAAAAAAATACACCTTTTTAAAAAAAATGCAGTATTTTCTATCTGCACATTTCAGACTGGAAATTACACCAAACTATTTAGGTAAATGCATGTGTGTAATCGTGCTAAATGCCGAGCGGTCCAGCCACAATAACAGAGAAAATTGGTTTGAACACGGAAGCCCCAACGGCCAGCTCGGCCACCGGCTCTCGGTGGAGGAGGACCTGCCCCGAGATGCGGGGAGCACCCACGGCTCCGGGAGAAGCGGCAAGCTTGAAGTCCCGGCTTGAAGAGTTTCAGGAGCCATGACGCAGGGGACTGGACTCTTCCCTCCTGGTTATTGGGCCTCACGCACAGGGAGAGCCTGGGGTGCACAGCACAGGGATGCAGAGTCAGGCCCCGGTGAGCCGCCGCAGGGCAGGGCCCCAGAACTGTGCACCCAATTCTTTTGCCGAAGGAGGGGCGAGCATGTTGGGACTCACCTCAAAAATCGTCTCTCCTGCCAGCACCACAGTGAACCATTTTGGGTTTTTACACCTTATGATGGGGTCAGATTTGGGCTCCAGATAGGACCTTGGTTATTGCACACACAGAGGGCAGAGTCCCGGGGGCATGTGGTGTGTGGCCTTCCTGGTCAGCATAACCAATCTCCGTGAGTCTGGAGCACACGGTCTGTGGGCAGGAAGGGCGGGAGGGTGTGGCCCTTGTAGATCAGCCTGGGTACTGACCTGAATTTATTTGGAATTAATCTTACTGTGCGGCTGAGTCACGGAGGGGTTAAGTGAATAAGCCATCTTGTGTTTTGGAACGAGCGTGCCGGAGGCCGTGTGAGGAACAGGTGCGTGGGAGCCTGATCACGGGGCGGGGCGGGGAGGGGAAGGAGGGCACAGCGGTCGTGTGCAAACCAGTGAGGGATGACTGCGGCGCCGCAGAAGAGATGTAGACACGCAGACACACTTTGCAAATTAAAAACAATAGAACTCTGAGGAATTCTCGCAGGGCAGTCACAGATCCACGGTGGCTGAGGGGAGGGGTGAGGTTAGGGGCACAAACCCAGGGCAGTTCTGCAAGATCTAAAGTCGGGAGAAAATGACCCTATGCAGCTGGGGTCCCCAAGGTGACCTTCTTTGTGGTGAACTAGAAAAAGATTTTTTAAAGGTGACATGTCTGGAGAATTATTGGAACATGAAGCCTCTCTGGAGAAATGCGATTTAAAGCCAGGCCTGAAAGTGTTCCCAGAAATAAAGTTCTAGGAACCTGAGCTCATGGTAAGAAGCCACGAATGGCACAGAGCAGCGACCTTGTGAGGCAGAGCGGCTGCGGGGGCCACGCAGTGCCCCCTGCAGAGGCTGCTGGCACCAGAGTTCTCGATTCTCACCGACAGCACAACAGGAGCAAAGGAAGCCACCAACTCGAGTGAGGGGCCAGGGACGAGAGAAGATGTCTGCGCTGACACACTGATGAAGGGCGTCTACCGAGGACCCACCAAACTTGAACGACCGGGGCCCCGGCTGTTTGCTGGCCCTCCATCGCTGCTGTCAGGCACTTCGATGTCACCCGTGTGTCCTTCTGCAGGGGACATCTTCCAGCCAGCGTCACCAACTGTGCGCACCTTCCTGCCCCCGGCTGCACGGTAGGCCACTGAGATCGTATCCGATGCGGTATCAGCCTGCAGAGCACGGCGCTTGGCACAAAGCGGGCGCTCAGTGAATGACTGTTGAGCGAATGAAGGAATTCAGGCCACAGTGTTACTACACGACTCGTTGCCTGCAGTAGAGACGCTTCATAGACTCAACCTGAAGAGGACTCGTGGGACCTTGTGAGTCTTACAGTCGAACTTCAGACTCAACGCCCCCAAAACAAAGAACCCCGTAAAGAGACGGGAGGAAGACATGATTAGACACGTCTCCAAAGAAGACATCCAGGTGCTGACAGACCCTTGGAAAGATGCTCTACATCACTCATCGTCAGGGAAACACACATCAAAGTCACAGGGAGATACACCTCACACTGGTCAGAAGGGCTACGACTAACACCTCAGGACACAGCACAGGTTGGTGGGGACGTGGAGAAGAGTGAGCCCTCTTGCCCCGTTGGTAGGAATGCAAACTGGTGTAGCTGCTCTGGAGAACAGTGTGGATGTTCCTCAAAAAGTAAAAATAGAACTACCCTATGACCCAGGTCAGCACCCTATAATACCCTGCAATCGCACTGCTGGGTAGTTATCCAGAATATACAGAAATGCAGATTTGAAGGGGTCTATGAACCCCAACGTTTATAGCAGTAGTATAAACAATAGCCAAATTATACAATGAGCCCAAATGGACTGATGGACTATCCATTATATATAAGAACATTACTCCATCCATTATATATAAGAATATTACTCAGCAATCAAAAAGAATGAAATCTGCCATTTGCAATAATGTGGATGGAACTGGAGGGTATTAGGCTAAGGGAAATAAATCAGAGAAAAACAAATATCATATGATTTCACTCATGTGCAGAATTTGAGAAACACAATAGTTGAACATAGGGGAAGGGAAGGAAAAATAAGATAAAAACCAAGAGGGAGGCAAACCATAAGAGACTCTTAAATACAGAGACCAAACTGAGGGTTGCTGGAGGGGAGGTGGGTGGGGGCTGGGCTATGTGGGGGATGGGCACAGCAGAGGACACTTGTTGGGATGAGCACTGGGTGTTAGAGGTAAGTGGTGAATCCTGGCTTCTACTCCTGAAGTATTAGCTTGAATTTAAATATAAAAAATAAAAAGTACATACATACATACATACATAAAGTGAGCAGGTTTAATGAACAGGAGAGTGTGATTTGGAGGTTCAGAGACAGAAGGAACGGATTCGTAGAACTCTAATGTCCAGAAGAGTGAATAGAGAGAATTGGATGAAAGTCATGGTCTAAAGCTAGTGAATAAGACGTTTCCAGAGCTGACAAAGCACAAATCCTAAATCTCAGGAACTACAAGACCAGGCAAGATGCATTTAAATGAGTTCACATTTCCCCTTCATCACATCCAGTGGTTCTGTGGGAGACTGTGGGGGCCCCTCCCTGGAGCCCCCACTCGGGTTGGAAGGGCCTACTATCCCAGCTCAGGACTGTGCTGTGGGCCAGCCACTCAGCTTCAGCCTTCCTGGGAGGCTTCCTCTCTGCGGAAGAGGCCCACCCCACCTCGGTCATGCTCCCTTTCCAGGGACAGCCAGTTCCCAAAGCCTGGCTGCTGAGGGGGTGGTAATGGGCATCCGTCCAGGACAACGGTGACATGACCCCAGCTTCATGGGGTCAGCGGGGATGTCAGGAACCCGTATGCATTGCATATGGATGTCAGGAGCCCAGTGCATTCCTCTCTCCCGCTTGCCTTCCTTCTCTGATGAATGCTAAGCGTCAGAGTGCTCTTAATGATCATCCTGGAAGCTGACCTCCACGTCAGGTTGTCCTATCCCCAACCTGCCACAATAATCCTGCCGACTGCCAGGGGAAG
This sequence comes from Suricata suricatta, assembly GCF_006229205.1. Classification (NCBI taxonomy): domain Eukaryota; kingdom Metazoa; phylum Chordata; class Mammalia; order Carnivora; family Herpestidae; genus Suricata; species Suricata suricatta. The sequence continues at coordinate 1,624,142 of NC_043713.1, forward strand.
AGAAAATCCCCTTCAAGCTTAGTATTCTTTCAAACAAATGATGCTGGGTCAGCTGGGCATCTCTCTACGAAGTGCATGAACCCCTGCCTCACGCCATACACAAGACTAGCCCTCACACAGGCGCCCGAAATACAAAGAGCTCTTTCCAGTAGATCCTTTACTGAAATTATCCCTGAAAGTAAGTACATCAGAGAGAAGGAAAGCAAATACAATAGGAAACAGTTATCCATGTCCACACTGTTGGGTTAAAATACAGCTGGAAACAGTAGCACGTGTCAGCACATGGAGAACTAACCTGCATATGACACTTCACATGTCCTCGTGTATTGTATCTAATAACAGTCGTCTGGTCCGGGCGGCGGAATGAGAGCCAGAAATGGGGAGGAAAGTGCGAAGTCATCGATAGTCTCGTCTTTAAAAGGTAGAGTTAGTTGATACTGTCAAGTGTTTATGAAAAACAATTAAGCTCATCAATAAATGCTGTGGTTTTACACCCGACGGAAAAGGATGGTTGGGCGGGAGGTGGGAAGGATTGAGGAATGAAGGCAGAGCTCTGGACATTTTTCCAAAATCGTGTTTCCTGGGCACACCTGGGACGCACGCTGTGTGAACTGGCACACACCCAGAAGCCCACGCGTCTGCCCAAGCTTCTCCGTTGAGGCTGGCCCGGTCTCAGGCTTTCTAAGTGGCCCCGTGGACCCCAGGCAGGTCACCGCCGCTGCACTGGGTGGCTTGTGCCGGGACAGCGGGGAGAACACAGCAGGTGGACAGGTAACAGTGCGTGTTGATTTCAGTGGTGGTGCAGAAGCACCCGAGCCAAACCTGCTCTTTGCTGAGTGCCGAGTGAACCTTAATGAAGACAAAGAAGACTTCTCAGGGTGTGCTTTGATTCTAATTTGAAAAGATGACTGTTGGAAATGCCTTTAAACATAAACACATTCAGGTCTGTCAAGCTCCAACAAGCAGGTGATTTCCAAAACACAGGCTCTGAAATGAGAAGCCCTGTTTCCTTGGAAAGTACTTTTCGTTTTATTAAAGAAAAATAAGGGGAAAATCCCTAAAACAATGGATTTTTGGCCGATAAGCAGATATGTTAGGTACATTACAAATATGAAATTTTATATTCCCTCATCTGTTCAACATGACTTGAATGCACCATTCGGATCATCTGCCTTACATGGTGAGGTTCTGTTTCTGGCCACACCTTTCTTAAGGACAGCCCAGGCTAACGATCCTTAATTTCTGAGACCAAGACTCAGGATCCAGCGTCAGATTTAACATGTTCTCCTGAAAGTGTCACGAATCAGTTGCATTCTTCCTAACACATACTTTGCATAATGCCATAATACGCCAGCCCACTTTTCTTCCTCATGTAACTGCTTTAACGATGTGAATTTTGCCTGGGTGACTTTGATAAGCCGTCTGCACAACTGAGAAGTTAGGAGCCTTGTTTTATCATGCCAATTATTATTTTTTTTAAATCTAGAAACTCTTGGAGGCTCTTTCTTTAAAAGCCAAGTCGTTTTTAAGTGCCCTGATGACAAACCCAACTGCACTGACAAACCTGAAATCACATGATAGCAAAATGCTGTAAACAACTGTTCTTCTTATTGGAATCTATGAAAACCCACCAATTAATCCATCATTCTACAGTTTCAAGTTCTGACGTAGTGAAGACGAACGTATCAGACATAACAACTCATCTGTAGAAATCGATGTTGAAGGAACAAGGCCAGGACTAGTGAGGCTCCATGCGGTTGGTTTCCGAGCCTGGCCACGTCTGCGTGCTCAGCACCAGATCCCTGCATGGAGACGCCTGCTCTGGCGTGTGTCCGAGAGGACCTGAGACAGCGTGCAGATCTGTACAAGCGCCCAAGGATTTGAGAGGAATGCCGAGGCATTCATGCTCGTGTCTTCAGAATCACACGGTGATCAGCAATGGCCCAGAGAGGAGAAACGCCTTCTCTGAACACCAGTCGCCGATAAGGGAGCCGCGTGAGCGCTGTGTGCGTGGAGAACTGTGTATTTAATCTGCATTCTGCAGTGCAGTCATTATGGTTTAGAAAGAACTCGGCCAGTGAGAACCTGCGGCTAAAATTAAGTCGCTAGGGAATTCAGCTTTGGATGGTGTGTTAACAGCGACATTATAACCTCCCGGTGGAGTGGGGTGCTCGCTGGTGGCTCGCGGTGTGTGGGAGGGATTCCAGCCGTCAGCAAGTGTGGTCGAAAACCCACACACTTTCTGAAACACACGACTGCTTCCTTCCGCAGGGACTTCTGGGACTTGCGGATGCAGCTTCGGAATCACGACAGGGGCCGGAGGACAGTGAGGAGCCAAGAGCAGGGGCAGCACAGCCCCGAGCTCCAAGGGACATGCTCGGGCTCCATGGCCCTGCCCCCAGCCTGCGGTGAGCCTCCGGTCCGTGTCTGGCTCAGGCACTCGGGAGGTGGGTCTTTCTGCTGTTTGCTGGACTTTCACATCGTGACACGTGAAAAGAGCACAGCCCTCATTTCACAGGCGAGAAACCAAGACTTGGGGGTGGAGTGTGCAGGGGTGTCCAGGTGCGCCGGCTGGGGAGCAGGGAGCCCAGACGGCCTGGACCTCGGCGCCCTGGCCCTGCCACTACCCGGTGCCGCCGCGCCCTCCCAAAGCAAGAAGCTCACACACCAAAATGCTCACCTATTGTTTAAATCTGGGCAAGGAAGGGGGATGAGTGATGTGACGGAGAAAGTGCGGGCCCAGTAGAGGCTGGCGAGAGCGAAGCCTGGATTTCATCCCAAACCTAGGATCTCACCTCAGCCGCAAGGAAGCATCAAAGATCCAAGGTAAGCAGCCCAAGACATTAGTGGCTTTGTTGCAAATACAATATTTGGAAGTTTGTCAAACATAATAGCTAAGTTTAGAGGCAAGTGTTAAGAATGGGGAACTAAATTTAAGTCAGCGAGACGCTGTGTATGGCGCAGCTACCTGAACGGGACAGAGACGTGGCTACGGATAACCGGCCGGTGGGCCAAAATGGAGGCTTTTTGTGATGAGTAATCTAATTACGGGTTCTGTAGGACTTACATGAGTAAAAATATGTTGAGTGCATTTTGCATGGATGGCATTGCAGAGAATGAAGTCAATTATTTTATTCTTGTTAAAATATGGAATATAGGGGCGCCTGGGTGGCTCAGTGGGCGGACCGTCCAACTTCTGATCTCGGCTGAGGTCGTGATCTCATGGCTCATGGGATGGAGCCCACATCTGTTCTCCACCGACAGCCTGGTGCCTGCTTGGGGTTCTCTCTTCTCTCTCTCTACCCACCTCTGCCTGCTCGGTCTCTCTCTCTCAAAATAACGAAATAAACATTAAATAAATAAATAAATAGATAGATAGATAGTTTAAGTAAAATATGTAATTTATGTCAAAGTGTGTCCATCACCTTTTGATTAAATGTTTAAGTTCAGGAATTAAAAGTAGGCAAGAGATATAATAATAGCATTTTTAAGTTGATGAATTCTTGAGGAAAACATAGAATTACAAGAAACAGGTGGTTTTGACAGCAGTCAGTCCTTTGAGAAAGTAGTTCTGTAGAGTTTTTATGTAGAATTCCGTCTTTGACGCGACCTCACCCCGGGCCAGAGGCCACTGTGAGGGGTGTTCCTCATCCCGAGCGCTGGGGCCGCTTCCTGGAACATTACGAGGTCAAGTGAGACTGTGACATTGACAATATTCTACTGTTTTATTCTCAATCTATATAAGTGACAACTTTATATGGCTCAACTCAGTGAAATCATGCATTCCTGAAACACGTCTGTCAAATGATACCCAAGGGCTTGTAGTGAAAAACAACCATTTCTGCCTCAGTCCTGCCGGCCCGACGCCCCGCAGGGCCCCCTCGCAAGGCGTTAGGGAGTTCCGGCAGGTCCCTCCCGACGGCCGAAGACACGCTTTTCCTACGCCTCCTCCCCTCTGTAACGTAGGCACGGGCTGCTGCAGTCTTACTGTGATCAGTGAGGTGCTGGCCTTCTCAGTATGCGTCATCTATGAGACGCCACACATTATGTATGTGTCATGTGATACAGGACAAAACACGTTGCCTTAGAACATGGGATGCCACGGGGCACTTCCGCTCCAACGGCCTTCTCAGTCATGTGACTCTTGAATCTTAGACAGTCTCTCCCGACCTCACACCTAGTAACCATCCTCTTTCTCTCCGTCCCCACGTCCACTCCCGACTTCTGTCATTTCTACTTTATATTCTTGATAAACTTTCCAATTTAGAAGTTTTAAATTTACTGACAAAGTGAGGCTCTTCAGAAAACTCATGGCGCAAAGATTTCGGAAAGTTTTCTGGTCATCGCTCCACGGAGTCACTGAAGGCAGGAGGGTCCACACTCTGGAGTCAGATGTTTAGAAATCAAACCCTGGTTTCACAGTCTCAAAACATTATAGCCTTGGTTCCGTGATTCGACCTGCTGCTGCCTCAGTCTCCTTACCTGTGATATGGGAACAATAATTTTTTAAATGTTAAAGGATCATCATTTTATAAATATTATAAAGAGCACAAGCTTATTCAATGAGTTAAGAGTATTCATGGCGGGGCACCTGGGTGTCTCAGTCGGTTGAGCGTCTGACTTCGGCTCAGGTCATGATCTCACAGTCTGTGGGTTCAAGCCCTGTGTTGGGCTCTGTGCTGACTGACAGCTCAGAGCCTGGAGTCATTTTTAGATTCTGTGTCTCCTCTTCTCTCTGCCCCTCCCATGCTCATGCTCTGTCTCTCAATAATAAATAAAAACATCAAAAATTAAAAAACAAACAATATTCATGGCATCTGGACCAACATCTGTAACACGGTAAACAGGTGCATGTCATCACGGCAAGTGTCACCGCCGTCTGTTTCCTGGTCTGAACTCCAACCGTCCAGGACCTGATGGCCTTTCCTGCCCCGTTTCTCTTGTATCTTCCCCTTACCTGGTCAGCCGGTCTTCTTCAGGAGGAGTCTTGCTCTGCTTTGTCTTCCAGCTCATGTGTTTACATGTTAGTTGCAGAGACTCTGCTGTTTAAACATCCGTTTGTTAAATTTTCTTTCCCTTGCTCTCCACTCCACCCTCCTCCCTCTTTCCTTCCTTCCTCTCTTTTCTTTCTTCCTCCCTCTCTCTTTCTCTTTCTCTCTTCCTTCTTCTCTCTCTCTCTCTCTTTCTCTCTCTCCATGAAATACCGTACTTTTAAATGCTAGAAGTCTAGTACCAAATAAGGCTCATTAAAAAAAATCTACCCCATCCCCTTACGTTTCTTTAACTGATCAAACACGGGAGGATCTGGGCCCGAGTTCACATCTGAAACGAACCCCTACAGGCACATCGTTTCCACAACAAGACTGGTGTTCTGGACGGGGGCGCGTGCTTATCTGCTGGGCAGCTGGCAGTGTGTGCGCGTTCACTGGATCAGTTATACCCCAAGATTGAAACAGCGGAGAGAGCGCTAATCTCTTTCCCACTAACAATGGGACGTACCCGAAAGGTGTCCACTGCGACGTGTATGTGTCCGGGGCAGCCTGTGCCCACTCCCTCAACGTAGGCAATTAAACTGACAAAGACTTGGACACTTGACATGCCATCTTATTAAAATACTTGGTCTTCATTCGGATACTTTTGTGGGCATTGGGGGAAATGAGAAGCGCGCCCTGCACATTTTTCACACCAGGCATCGCGTGTATGGATGCATGCTGCGCAGTGAGGGTCCGGCTTCAGTCCCAGGGAGGCGAGGGCCGGCGGGGCACCCGTGCACGCTCATGCGGCCGGACCCGGGGCGCTCCCTAGACGGGCTGCACTTCCGGAGACGTTGGGTGCTTTCACAGGGATGAAATCCCGTGTGTGAGACTAGGAAGGTGACTAACCGCGGTGCTCAGACCTCGCCTCTGGCAGCCAGGAGTGAGGAGCAGGGGCACCACCCGAAGTGCAAGGTGCAGACGAGGCGCTGTCGCTCACGGCACGAAGGGAGGGACTTGAGGCCCAATGGCTGATGGGGCGCTCCGTCCAGGGTGTATTGGAAAATCAGTCATACGGGGATAAGTTATCAATCAAGCTTGCAAACTGACACCCCACACATTCCTTCAGAAAGGATTGGATGGATGCAGAACAGGAAACCAAAGGATTATGAAGCATGAGCCTGGTGCCCCACCCCCGTCACCGCTGACGTGACAGATAGGCCATTATCCAGAAACTCAATCTCATGCCAACAGCCTTGCTTTTAGGCCACAAACGTGGAAAACAGGTATTACCTTATTATGCCAGAAGTGTCTTTTCCTTGTTTGCTGATGGATAATATTTGACAAACTGATTAGAATTTTTAATATATGCGTCCAGTTCCGGTAATGTACCTGACATTTAGAGATATGGCCACGTACATATCCGCATATCCAACTATCCATATTCATGAATAGTCATATATTCATGCCCAGTCAATACATTCAGTATATATTCACATGTCTATATGAGGCAGGAAAAACAGGTCAACTCTTGGCAAATTTGTTAGTTTATTTGCTAATGTAATGTGAAAGGAGGTCACTGAATGCACTTTAGTGAATGTAATTCTTTCATGTAAAGGAAGAGCCCAAAGAAATACTAAATAAAATTCCCCGGGTTATTATATTTGTATTCTGAAAAGCATTCAAACATCATGTTCCATAATCGTGTTTCACTCATGAAGATGACACCGACCGAGTGTCGCTGCGCGCCCGCTGCACTGAGCCGCGCTTCCGGGCGGAGATCCAGGGTGAACAGGTCAAACTTGTCCTTGCCCTGACGGCGCTTTTATTTGAGAGAACACATAATATACTGTTTACTTATTTATTTTATTGTTTGACTTTCTCTACTACTTGTTTCCCTCGTAAATGTCTCTTCTTTCTCTGCTGCATCGTCCTCGGTTTTAAGACTGTCTGGCATGCAGTAGGTGCTCAGAATCCGTGGGTGTCGAACAGACGATAAAGCGGGAGCCGGAAGTTCAGGACGCAGTCACCGGCGCTCTCCAGCGCTCTGGGGAAGGGCTTCTCGGCTGCGCCCGGTCCGGGAAGTGGGGACAGGCCTCCGAGAGGGGCAGGTGCGGGAGGAAGTGTACCACCAGCATGGTTTTCTGCTCTGAGTATCATGTGAGGAACGGGAAATCTGCGAGCAGGGACAGCTCCCTCTCACAACTGTGTTAACAGAATTTTAAATGCAATTCCTTGCTCAGCAGGTGACCGCAACCAGATTTTTTTTTTTTTTTTTTGCTAAACGGATGCTAATAATAACCACACATACTGCTGGTTTTCGGTCCCTAAAATGACATGTGCAGGGCCAGGTTCTCAGTGAAAGCCTGTGTTTGGGGGGCCAGTGACCAGCATGTCACCAATTGAACAAGAACTTCACATGAGCACGAAGCAAGTCCTCTTTCAGGAAAATGGATTCTGGAGATAAAATCGTGAAAACAGGGCCGCCTGGGTGGCTCAGGCACTTGAGCATCTGACTTCCGTGAGGAGGCCTTCCCCACCCCCTCACGCCTGGGTACTCTCTTCCCAGCCCTGCGCCCTCACACCGCATCCCTGCGGCCCTCACACCGCGCCCCTGCGGCCCACACCGCGCCCCTGCGGCCCTCGCACTGCTCCCTGTCCCTTGCACGGCATTCCTGCACTCCTTGCACCTGTCCTTTGGGGTTTCCCCCAGGGATGGCCACACCCCATGTGAGAGCTGTGCCTGGGTCACCCTGAGTCTTACAGCAGCCCCCGGGGTGGGTGCGCTGGCGTCTCCCCTGCAGAGGAGAAGACACCAGGGCACCGAGTCTGCCCCTTCAAGACAAGGGACGAGCCTGTGAACCAGCAGCCATGGGACCCTCACTCAGTCACTGATTTGCAAACCCTGACGCTGTCCCAGGGTCACCTGTCTGGCTGCTTCCCTTCCCCTGGGTGGCAAATGCACCCCCACAGGACGGCTCCCGCCCTCCAGGCGCCCGGGGAGGGACAGCACCCAGTGATGGTGCCCAGGGAGGCACAAACTCCTCCCAGCACCTGAGCACAGGGCCGGGTCCAGGCTGTGGGCACCAGGGTCTCCGTCGCCTGAGCTCTGAGCCCTCAGTCTCGAGACGGGTGTGAGCTCATCGGGGGCATTTTATTGGGCCACAAGCCGGCCTGTTCTGACGTCTCGTGGCTCTGAGGACCTGAGTGTCTCTGTGCCGCCCTCCCCTCCACTCCTGGCCGGTCGTCATCTACTGAGGGCTCCGTCCTGACCCCACTAAGCTCAGAGACCTAACGCCCAGCAGCGTCCACAGCTCACGGAAGGTGTCTGTCAAATGCCCGTCACCGGCAGTGCTCCGGCTTGCGGGTCCCTGACCTGTCTGTGTCACACAGGCACTCCAAGCAGCTATAATCAAAAGTTAACTTTCTATCCCGTAAATATGCACACACAGACTAACGTTTTCTTTCTTTTTATAAAATTTTTAATATTTATTTATTTTTGAGAGAGAGAGCATGAGCAGGGGAGTGGCAGAGACAGGGAGACCCATGATCCAAAGCAGGCCCCAGGCTCTGAGCTGTCAGCACAGAGCCCTGCATGGGGCGAAATGGAGACCTGAGATGAAGTCAGACAGTTAACAAACGGAGCCACCCAGGTGCACAGGCTGATTTTTTCACCAAGGCTTTTTTCAAAATACTAAGGAACTGAGAGGAGACACCATCCATCTAGAGTATAGATCCATAGCTTTCATTTTCTCTTGGTTTCAGAGCACTTAGGAAAGTGGAAAATGTTGTCTTCCTTTTTTCCTCCTTTCTTTTCCCTTCCTTGGCTTCTATGAAATGACCTTAGAGGAGAGTTTTGAATTGCATAACTTTTGCCCCTTGACCTTTCATTCTTCCTTCCTGGGAAGTGGGCTTGATGGCTAGTGCTCCAGCAGCCACCGTTTGACCTTGAGGTAATGCTCAGTCTGTAATAATAGGCCTAAAGTAGAGAGCAGAAAAGCAGAAGGGTCCAGGGTCAATGGATGTAGTTTCTTGTCACTGTGCATGTCTTAGTCCACCGGTGTCCGGCCTCTCTATTTCGTCAACCCCACTGTTGATCAGATCTCCATATTTGCAGCCAAACACGATTTCTAAAAGCTATAATTCGATTTCATTGACAAATAGTTTCCATTATGCCCAGAAATGGGTTCTATTCACTTTCCCAGGTTTTTTGAGGTCTGTAACTTGCATATTTGAATGACATTTGACTCAGTCTAATATTCCCGGATCAAGTGATCATTTCTCCAAAAATTTGTAGACATTGCATCACTTTCTTTTGGAGACAGAGAATTCTGAGATCGATCTACTATTTTCCCTCAGTAGTTAATTTGATTTTTTTTCCTCTGTCCAGATCTCTGAAAATTATATTCTCATTCTTAAAGTTGAGTAGAATAATGAGAGGTACGCATGTTGTGAATGATGCTTATTTCTTGGGAAATGATCAATTTCCTGATCAGCAGAAGCCGCTCTTCATTCACATCAGAGAAATTCCTGTACCTTTGAGTGTGTTTTCAAATCACATTTTGGTGTCTCTATGTCAGAAACAATTATACTTTCGTTAGATGATCTTTGTTTCTTAACCTATTTCCTCTCTCTTTGATTTAATGCTTGCCGTCTTCATCTTCCTTTGCTGAAAGTGTCTAGTTTTGGTGACGTTTTTTCCTGTTCCTGTTGCTAACATTTTTATTGGTTCTGTAATTATATTGCCTTGGGGTTCACTTGTGGTTTAAACCTAAACTATTCCTTTCTATGGCCTTATCTTGTTTTTGTTGTAGGCTAGCTTATAGAATGTAATGAGTTAAAATACTTATGGAATGTGATGGGTAAACTTACTGAATGATTTGTTGCAAACTGTATGTATGGTCTGATCGAGGCCACACCTACAGAAAAATTGCTTAGTCACTGCTCCACTATGATTGGTCATTTTAGAAGAACAAAGAACAGGTTGATAGGTTCCTCCCCAAACTGGTGATCTGCGTGTCACAATGTGATTGGCTATCATGGAATCCTATGTGTGTCTGTATAATCTCAATGTAACCTTCGTTCGGGGTCGGGGCCATTCTCCCCTCCTTACCCTCTGCAGGTCAGGTTTGGCCCGGCCGTAAATCTGCCATAAATCCGCCTCGCTTCAGTTCGGCCTCGGTGGTGTTTTCAGCATCAGCCCACAACAGTTTTATCATCTTGTAGTTAGTCCTTATTGTCAGATACACATTCCAATCAAGTTTTCTATGACACGATCTTAAGATCTTGGATTCTGTTCCATTTCTTGTATTTTCCTCTAAAGTAAATGCTTTGCTACTATTATTTTCCTGACTCTTTTTTTAACGTGCACACAGTTTTATATTGCTGTCACAATGTTCCGTGTCGTCTGCTCAAGCATGGAGTGTGCTGTCCGGGCATTTTGTTTGCCTCGAGTCGGTGCAGATGGCACTTTGGCAGTTCACTTCCCCGTTGTTTCTGAGCACAGGTTTCAGTTTGTATTTGTTTTCCTCTCCTCTGTGCGACGGGGTGAGAAGTGCAGTTTCAGTTCCATCCGTGACCCACGGGCTTCACGAACCTGGATGTCCACACCCCTCCCCAAATTTGGGAAACTTCTCAGCCATTATTCCCTTAAATGTACTTCTGCCCCCCACTTACTCTTTCCTCCTCTGGGATTCCACCAGTCCTGTTACCGTCATGGTGGCGCATCACGTGATCTCTTCGCTCGCATTTGCTCTGCCGTCTTCGCTCTCCTCCGACGGGATCCTCCGGAACCTCCGTCTTCTCCCTCTCGATTCTTTCCTCTGCTGGTTTGTCCTGCGGTTGGAGTCCTCTGTTGCTGCTTTCATTTCATTCACTGCCTTGTTCAGCTCCAGAACTTCTGTTTGGTTCTTTTTTATGATTTCTATCTCTTTGTTAAACTTCTCGTGTTTTTGTATATTGTTTTCCAACTTCCTTGAATTGTTTCTGTTTTCTTGTAGCTCACAGAGCCTCCTTAGAGCTACCATTTTGAATTCTTTATTGAGTAAAATGCAGGGCTCTGCATCTTTGGGATCCATTACTAGAAGACTTTGTGATCCTTTGGTGGTGTCACATTTCTTTGATTTTTTCCTTGGTTTTTGAAATTCTTGCAATACGGTCCCCTCCCAGACTTTACTAACAGACTTGGGAGAGAAAAGCCCCTTGTCAGCCCCACAAGGGGTCCTGAGGCTCCCTTGCGACTTCTGCGGACCACCTCTCCATCGTGTGATGGCAGGGTTCTTGCTGGGGCACTTTCTCTCCATCCTGCATGAATTCGGGCTTCTACTGTCCCGTGGGTGGGGCAAAGTGTCAGGTCTGTGGTCTCTCCCTGGCCCACAGATCCTGGCTGGGGCCTGGGTTTTGGCAGATCTCAGTAGGTGCTGGCAAAGCTCATCCTCAGGGCCATGGGGAGCATGCCCACGGAGGCCAGTGGGGGTGTGTGTGTGTGTGTGTGTGTGTGTGTGTGTGTGCGCGCGCGCGAGCGCATGTGTGATTCGTGGGCCAGCTGCCGATCTGCAGGTGAAGCACGCCCAGCTGCTCATGGCTGGGCTTCTGGATCGACTCTGTGACACAGTCAGTGGGCCCCCCACACCTCTGGCCCCCCAGCCTCCTCCCTCCCCGGTCACACAGCTCATGACTCAGGCCTCTGGGTGCCTTTTCCAGCCCGGCTGGGGAAGCCAGGTGCTCAGGGCAGGCTCTCTAGTTCCCTGCGGAAGAAATCACAGCTGATCGGCACCCTCTCTTGGGGAGGCTGAGGCAGCTGAAGTTGGAAGAGTCCTCTGACCCAGACTCTCTTGTTTGCTCCAGCCGGGCTCTGGGGGCTCTCTGCTGGAAACCGGGCTTCCGTAAATGCTCACTCTCGGTGGGCGATCCTCCGGGCCCCGGCTCTCCAGGACTCCTGGGCCACATCCGACGGAAGCCGAAGCCGGTGCACCGGCCGCCGCAGGGTCCAGGGCAGGTCTGTGTGCGGAGGACCCGAGGTCAGCCGGGTGAGCCTCCCCACTCCCCCGCTGTGTGGCGCTGGATCCCGGCTCCCGAGGGGCCACTTAGCCCGCAGATGGACGGAGTTGTCGTCGGAGGGGGGGGACGATGAAGGACCTCACTCAGGCACGCTGCCGCACTCTGTTTTCCAATTTCAGAGATACGCCCCCCCCTTCATTTGCTTTTCTTCCGAGTTAAGAGAAGAAGTAAGAATTTTTAAGAATTCTCAGATTGCTACCAGATAATTTCCAGAAGGTGGGGATGAGTCACAAGAGGCGGCACTGTGATTCTGGATTGCTGGAGCAGGAGCCCTGGAGCCAGAGCTGGTAGGACCCGAGGCCTCCGTGCCGGGAGCAAACCCAGACCGGCCCCCGAGGAAAGACCACCCTGAATGGCCAGGGCTCCGTGAGGAGCGAGGGGCACCTGCCCGCCCACATCCGCCCGCTCTGGCTGCCGTCTGCTGACCCCTTCCGCTGGGACCTCCCAGCTCGTTCAGTCCTGGATGTTGGATTCTTAGAAGCCATGAGGAATCATCAACATTGTTAAGCCACGATATGCATTTTTGTGGTTTATTTCTTTGTGGGAGGGGCAGCAACAGATAGGTGACCACACGGTTAATTAACCAACACAGCGAATCTACGGTGGCCGCACCTCAGGACACCGCTCGCTACGGCGGGCACGGTCACTCGTGCAGATGATCCCGGCGGAGGCTTTGAGGCCGCCGTGGAGGTGAGTCTGTGGCCGGGCGCTGGAGACGTGCGTGAGTTAGCGGGAGTGCTAGAGAGGCGGCAGGACCCTCACTGGGCTCGCAGCTGAGTGCAGAGTGTGAGGGGCACAGTCCCCACGGCCCCCGCTGCCAGGCCCCGGACCCGCCTCCTGGGAGACGTGCCGCCGGCCACACCTTCAGTTCACTCTGATCGGGCTTGTCAGGGCAGTATCTGGTAAGCCGATTTATCGCTGTCTGCGTGTGTCATGTCATGCAGAAGTGAAAGTTTGTAAATCACTGGTAGATGATAGATGGATAGAGAGATGGAAAGACAGATAGATGACGGATGGATGGACAGATAATAGGTGGGTAGATAGATAGATGACAGATAAATGTAGACGGATATGTAGATAGATAGATAGACAGACAGACAGACAGACAGACAGGTGATAGATGAACAGTGCATGGACAGAGAGATGCCAGGTGGAGAGATGGATGGAGAGATGGCGAGATGGCACATAGACAGACAGGTAACCTCAGTGGCCAGACCACACGGCCAGGTCTTAGTCCCGTGCACTTCTGTATTTTGTTCCATTAATGTAAACATGCATAATCCTTACTTACCAGTTGGTTCTCAAGTATGTGATTCGACCACAGAGGTAAGAGAGATACACATAAGGAGTAATCTGTTGAGATTCATCACCCCTACCCAGCGTTTCAAAAAATCAAATCCAAGAAATTTCAAATTTTATAAAGACAGACACTTGTCAAAATAAAAAGAAAACAAGCCTTTGATGTGCGGACTTAGTTGATGTTGCCGTGAGGGGTGTGCCTTTCTAGCAGAGACTTTGTTTTGTGTTTATTTAGCCTTTTAGTCTCAAGCAATTAAAAACCTCATCAGTAAGAAACGGTTCTGAATTTTCCCGGAACCACTTTTGTTATCAACTGAAAAAAAAAAAAAATCGCAACACAAGTTACTATTTGATAAAATTAGGGAAAGTTCCTGGCAGGGTCTTGGCGATTACCTCCAGGGAAGCCCATTACAAAGGACAGAATGACCTGAACTAGCTCGGGGTTTAGCTGAAGCAAGAGATCCAGTAATTTTACTTTAGAAAAAATATGTTTCCTTTGAAATCAAAAGCTTCATGGTCCTCATGGTCCGTGAATGAGCTGCCAAGGCGATTGGGGCCCTGCAACCAGAGGTAAGAATCGCGCAGGGAATTTTCAGAATCCACGTGTCGGTCATTCGACAGAAAGAAGTCTAGGTCATCTGAACGCAGTGCTCTTAAAAACAGATTTTCGACACCGTTACCCGTTTGCTTCCACGCCACCATGTTTGTGCACACAGACAGAGGGGAGAGCATTCCTGCGCTTGTTACGATTATTAATAAACTATTTGTCTAGTAAATATTCACACTCCACAGCTGTTAGTGTACAAACAAGGACCACTTGGTTAAGTTCGCCACAAAACCCCAGTCTGCAGCGAGAGGGGAAAGCAGGCGTTAGAACAGCCTGACCACCGCACTCACAAGTGGTAGAAAAATGAGGACAGCACTGCTGACCCGACGCGCTCTCTGCACGGAGAACCCGGTGGCCACGCCCATATTGACCAGCCGTTTGGCTTGTGCTCAGAGGCCTTCAGCAGCTCACGAGACTTCCCAGCACATTAACTACTGGAATGATGCACGATGACAGCTCTTTGCAAAACACACAAGGGCTCCAAGCAGCTCTGGTCAAGCCCTGGAGAGCAGGTGCGTAGCCCAGGAGCAGACGGCCATCTGAGAGGCAGAGCCACACCGGCTCCGGGCCGCCGGGGCTCCTTCAGCGGACTCCTGACCCTCGGCACACCGCCTTTGTTTTGATAGGCATGACATTACATCAAGGTCATTTTTAATAACTGTCAATAGCTCGGGAGCAGTAGTCAGTTTTATTGACCCTACGCTGAAGAGCTCCGGGGGCTGCAAGGAGCCCACGGCCCCCGCCTGGGACACGGATCCGCTGGGAAACAGATGATTATTGATATTAGTAAATGAGTATTGATAGGAATTTGATGAGCCCAGGACGTCTGCAATGTACAGATGTCCACATGGCAGAAAGGACCGAGCCTCCGGGATCTCAGCGGATGTGCGTTCCCCATCTTCTTCTTTCACCATTTCTTTATTTTCCTTAAGAGAAGGCAGGCGACAAAAATGTCTGTTTTAAATAGATACCGCTGATCACTCCCACTCAGAACACCCTAAAACAATGCTGGTCGCTCACACTTTAGGTTTTAATGTTTCCCTCTGAGAGGAGAGGAAACGGTCCTCCCTTTCTGCTTCATATTCATCCATCTCCGAAATTTTATCTTTTTATGAAGAGAATGTTGGGATAGAAATTTCTTTATAGACAATTAGTCTCTTCTTACAAGGAGGTGGGCAGACATTAACTAGTCGAGGGTTTTGTGCAGAGACCCCGGGCCGGCCTGAAGGGCCACGGCAGAGTCCCTGGAGGCCGGCAGACCAGGCTCCGCACCTCGGCCCGCACGCAGCAGCCCGCACTGCTGCTCAGATCTTCAGAGCGAGCGAGACCCACGCTTCAGTAGGATGTGGCACAAACAGGACAGTTGGTCGAGGAGCCCCGGCTAGCTGATGTAGGGACCTCCTGGAGCAATAGCTCTGGAGAAACCCTAAACCAGCAAGAAAAAGTAGCCACGACGCTGACTTCATTGGTAAAAGAAGGTGAAGGTGCGGAAAAGGAAATAGTCATGTGGAAAATCGGACATGTTCCAGAGAACCTAGGGCCTAGGGCAACACCAGGAAGGACATGAAGGTGGTGCAGGACTCCGTGTGTGTGGGGGGGGGGAGTCCCCGGTGTGCGAGGCTCAGGTTCGGAGAGCCCCTCAGGGGGGCCATGGGCGGCTACTGGGGGACACGTTAATTTGGGGGGTAATGGAATATTTTGACACTAGTCTGGGGTGCTGGCACGACTGTGGGAAGATGGTAGAAATGCGTACACATTGCATAGGTGCATTTGATGGTAGCGAATTCCATCCGCAGAAAAATAGAAACCTGGAGAAGTCTGCGGTAACACAAGCAGAAATGATGGAACGGGGAGCTGGGAACCACACTCTTTATTTCAATGTTAACGTGCAGAGTTAGTGAATCAGGGATTAGTGTTCTTGCCATTATGCCTTGTATTTCTAATTCTGTAAATTCAGAGCAAGATAAGATAAGTGGGGTGAGTGAGTGGTGCACTGCGCACACGGTTGCAGAGCTGGGCAGGTGGGGTGCTCTGAGCCTCTGACCCGAGGGACTGGGCCACCGGCACCCACATCCACATCCACACCCGCACCTGCACCTGCACCTGCACCCCCGACTGCACCTGCACCTGGACCAGCAGCAGCACCTGCACCTGCACCCACACCTGCACCTGCACCCACACTTGCACCCGCACCCCCAGCTGCACCTGCACAAATCACAGTGCGGAGAGAGCCACATGACAAGAAAATGGCCATAAAAATGCAGAGATTAAATACAATTTCTACAGAAACTTTACGCAAATACTGAACACACAGACCATGTATCAGCTGTGGGCAGGTGAATTTGAAGTATCACCTCAATCCGAATTTTCTGAATTCCCGCACACAGATCAATCAGGAAACTGAACTCCACGATTCGTCACCATCTAGGGACAGTTACCAGCCGCCACTCCTCCCACCAGGCTTCTTGTAGACTGCAGAGCTGGCATCACCAGGGACGATGACCCTCACTCACCTTGAGCGGTCTTACTGTGTCCTTGTTGTGCCATTGACTCCTGGGAAAACGCTCTGAGAACGATACTTCCAAATATCTTTACGTAACAAGGACAGTTCTGTTTCTTGGAAGCTGTCACAGGCAGACTGAATTGTAACTGACCACAAACTGATTGAGAAAATGCGGTTCACTTAGAAAATCAGAACTCCCACGTGACAGAAGCCCCACAATGCATGGAAGGTCCGCACCGTCTTAATTTACTGTAAAAACAGAGTCAGACAGAAGGCTGTAAAAATACAGAAAAACATCACTAGTGAGCAAATATGTCACATCAATGCTCAGAAGTAGGTTCAGTCACACGGAATATGAAAACAATTTGTTTGGCCATAGAATTTAGCACATTCCTCATTAAAAGGAGAATATCTTGAATAATAAATTTCAAATTATTTCCTCGTACATGTCCATATGCATAATAAATGGCCATCTAGTTCCTATCTAATTATCTAGATTGGTGCAGAATTAAAAAAAAAAAAGTGCCAGTTTTAATTGCAAAAGTGCTGCCGGCTTCAGATTTTAATTGCAATTCACAAACGGCTGGGCCGGCAGTGCTCCGTTACAGAGAAAAAATCATCTTAATAGCAGCAGTCCGCCTCACTGCAGATTTCAATTTCATTTTACAGGACGCTGGGTCACTCGGCGTCATTACAAGGGACAGAATGGCTGGCGCGAACCTCCGAGGTGCGGGCTGGGGCGCAGGTGCCCACAAAGCGTGCGCCTCCCCAAGGCTCTCGTTCCCATCGAGGGGGCACAATCTGAAATCCCGGGAGCCTCCCTGACTGCCTCGCACACCAGTGGCACCTGGAGTAAAACTATGGTCACTTCTCTTTATTTTAATGTTTATTTATTTATTTGAGAGAGACACAGAGAGAGAGAGTGGAGGAGGAACAGACAGACACAGAATCCGCTCTGTCAGCACAGAGCCTGATGCAGGGCTTGAACCCACAAACAGAGAGATTATGACCTGAGCTGAGGTTGGACGCTTAATGGACTGAGCCACCCCGGAGCCCCTGGAGTTTGTTTTTTAAGCAGTTTAGGTTCACAGCAAAATTGAGGGCCTGCACTGGCAAGTCCCACAAGGCCCCTGGCCCCACCCCTGTGCGGACCCGTGTGGACCCCCCACCGGAGGGGGCGCTTGCTCCTGATGACCAATCTGCAGGGACACCGCAGCGTGGCCGGACGCCCCTTCCACATGGGGGTCACGCGTGCTGCCCTGCGCTGCGTCTGGACCGATGTGTGACGTCACGTGTCCACCATCAGGGCGCCACGCAGGAGGCTCGCTGCCCTCGAGACCCGCTGCGTCCCCCCATTCCCCCCCCCCCAACCCAAGCCAACCCCTGGTCATTTCCCCATCTCCCTAGTTTTGCTCTGATTACTTTTTAGATCTCTAATTTTTATTTAGGACTGTGTCAAAAATTCTCCACTATATATATTACATTTATTTTTGCTATTTGCCAAAAGTAAATTATAAATTAAGTGACATATATTGCATTACACAAACTTATTTAGATTAGCATTATTTACTTATGTATCATTTACGTAATAATATATGAACATTACTTACATTACATACACATTTGCGCTGTTTATATACCTACATATGTTACACGTTATGTTTATATATCCCATATCTGTATATTACATTTGTCCACGCAAAACCTGTACGTACTACACCAGCACATGCCATTACGCAGGTAAAATACTTAACGGGATGTCACAGTAACTTTTTTGCAATGTTAGTAAACTCGCTGGATATTAAAATATAATCAAATTTGACGATTCCGGAATGAGGCAGAGGTAAAGGTGGCGTTTCCTAGTGCGCCATTACCAGCCTCCCTTTCTATTTTAAATGAAGGGTGTTTGATAACGGAGAGCGCGGGCTCTCCCTCCCGAGCGCGTGCGCGTTGCAGCCGCATAAACACGCTTGGAGGCGGATGTGGGCGCACGACCCGCTCAGCCCAGCCTCCGGCCGCTCGCCCTGACTCCGCCGGCGCGTCTCCTCGCCATCGGGCGCCGTCATTATCCGTTGTGTATGGCTGCGCTGTTACAGTTGAAGTTGTTTTTCTTAAATCCATCTCAAGGCACTATTAAAACAGAGTTAACAGTTAAATGGTTGCATTTTTGTGCAAACAAAATAAGGCAGAATGCATCTCTCCTGTATTTCTGCAAATGTTGACTGAGCATCTGTACGGGCCGTGTTCTCGCCCAGAGCTGACAGCGGGAGGCGCGGAGAAGGGACCGGGTGCCCCGTGCCCGCGGCCCACCCTCCGCTCCCACGGGCAGGGGTCCGGCTCGGGAAGCCGAGTTCGAGGTCAATGGCTTCTTCGAGGGAAACCTGCCGAAGGGGAAGTGTCTCCACCGAGATGCACTGTGTCACGTAACATAAAAGCCCAAAATGCCACAGCGCAAAGTTGGCCACTCTCCAGACCCGGCGCCCCCCGAGGCCTCGGGGGCCCAGGCGTGTCCACACCGCGGCCTCACCGAGGGCGGCCTCTGAGAGGATTTCCAGGGCTGCGGATGCGACTCAATAAACGTCCAGCCTTCCCCCTCGCGGCCCGGGCGGACTCTGGGGAAGACAGTCTGCTGTGCTCCGAGAGTCTGCCGTGGACATTAAAGAAGGGATCAGACGTAAGTCGCAGAAACCCACAGCCCGTAAGTCTGAGCGCCATGTGCTTGAAAAGCAGGAACCAGAATGAAGCGCCCGAGAAAAGCTTCCCCTCGG
>NC_043713.1:1643450-1656626 GCF_006229205.1 Suricata suricatta
GCTGAGATTCTTGAACTTGAACATTATACTCTGGGAAGCATTAGATGCAGTAATTATATGACGACGTTTCACTGTGTAACTGCCATCTTCCTTCCGCCTGCTCCTCCGCTCGCCAGGCTGGAGGGATTAACCCCGTCTGGTCCGCCCTCAAGGCCGCCCACAGACACCCGGACGGTGCGAGGCCTGGGGAGCCCCTCCCCCAGGGCAGAGCCCGCCTGCACCAGCGCCCGCCAGCAGCCACGCCTCGCGGGGGGCCCGGGGACGCGGCGCGCTGGGGGAGCCACGTCAGGAGCGTGGAAGACGGGTCCACTCAAATACCTCGTGAAGCGATGTGGCACACACGGTGCTGGCCCAGACAGCACGTTCTGTCCCAGCAAACGGACAGAAAGTCACGGGGGCGGAGGGATTTGGGAGAAGATGCACCTGAAGCAGGGAATTCTCAGGGACCGAGAAGCAAAACTGACAGCTTTGCAAACGAGGGCTATTGTTTCTAAACAGCAGATGAAGTGCGTTTGAATCCAGCAAGGACAGACACGCCAGTCTTTGAGAAGTCTGCCACCGAGAACAGCAACCCCAGAGCGACATCTGTGTCCACAGAGGGTGTCACCACCGTTCCCGGCTTGCCTGGTGTCCAGGCAAAGCCCGGAATTTCCTGCTGCCCGCCAATGTGCTCAGAGAATTAGCCAGCAGGTGTGTGAGCACGTGCAAGTGCTCACGCTGATGATACGGGCACTGATAACTGCCCTCGACAGCATTTCTGTGTTCATTTAAACGTCAGCGCTGCTGGACTCTGCATCTATATGGCAACTCTAAGTATCGTATATCCTTACACATAGGTATCATATGTTATATCTTTTTTTAAATTCTTTTAATGCTTTTTATTTATTTTTGAGAGAGAGAGAGAGAGAGAGAGACAGCATGAACAGGAGAGAGTCAGAAAGAGAGAGAAATACAGAATCCAAAGACAGGCTCCAGGCTCTGAGCTAGCTGTCAGCACACTGCCTGACACAGGGCTCGAACCCACGAACCGTGAGATCATGACCTGAGCCGAAGTCGGACGCTTAACAGACTGAGCCACCCAGGCACCCCAGTTATATCTATTTTTAAGTATTATATATTATGGGCATTACATATTACATAATACCCATTATTACGTCTACACACATCTGGTAAGTTTCATGTCCATATGACACGCGCACAGGAGTATCTGTGCGCATGTCCGTGTGTCCGTGTGTCCGTGTGTCCGCTAAGTTTTCCAGGTTGAAGCTATTTGTGTCAGTGTTTTCAGGTAATTCATATGAACGTCCATGTTGATAAAGACGTGACACGTTTCCCGTGCGTGATGCATGACACCTGGACCAGGGATGCTGATGGGAAGGTAGCGGCGCACATACAGTAAAGCAGGTGCTGTGGCCAAAGGAACTCCTCAGCTGCCTGGTGGAATTGAAAGCAATTAGGGCTTGAAACACACGTTTACGGCAAGCTGGCGCACAGAGTGAGGCGGCCCACGGAGCCTCCTATTCATTAGGCATCTCCCCCGTGTGTACACGGCACGCTTCTGTGTGAATAGGAAAGCAATTATGTTTTTAATACACTTATATCTACCCATCTCCTCACTGTTCCCGGATAATGAGTCGTTAGAAGAAGAGAAATATGACATTCTCCAGTGCGGCTCATTGTTCAGGAGAAACCATCCTGTGTCCCGGAGCACAAGCCCTCGACGGCTCGGGAGGCCCGAGTACCAGCCATTTCTGTCTGATGCGTTTTTGCCTCCGGGTCCAGAGATGTCCACCACGCCCAGCCCGCGGCCCGTGCCCCCTACGGCAGCCGTGGGCACACAGGTGTGATCAATGACCCCCAAATTCTCTGTGCCGCCGCCTCTGGCACAGGTGTAGGCTGTCCAAATGCCACAACCCCTGGGGGGCTCCAGACCACCTGGGAGGTGCGGCCGCATCCAGAGGACACGACACAGGGGTGCAATCTGCCTTACAGGCGTTCCGCTGACAGCGGTGGATGTAGCTGCCGGCCAGGTTTCCGCAGACCCTTCGTGGCAGGCGAGGGGCGCGGGGGCAGGCGGGCCGTCCGGGCCAGGCGGCTCACTGCAGGCGTCCTGATTCCCTCCACTGAGACCGGACAACAGCTGGCCTGCTCCCAGAGGCTCCGGCACCGGCCGCGCAAAGGGAGCGCGGGGAGAATCACGGTGGTGGAAGGAAATGTTAGCAAAGGTTAAGCATCGCTCTTCGAAGCCTTGTGCGTGCTCCTCCTCACCTGCCACTGAGCCGGGGACATCCAGGCTGGACCCCAGGCGGCCGGGACCACACCCACCGGCTGTCGGCTGGGGTCTGGTTTTTGTGGACTGAGGGCCTGTGGACCACACAGGGCCATGCGAGCTGGCTGATGAGTCATTCCTGTTATGTAAACCAAAACGGATACTTTCCATTGAAAGGTCAGGGACCACCATTTAAGCCTGAGAATTTATTATTTTGGCAGTAGCCCTAAAGATCCATGTTTTAAACTTCCGTAGCAACCTATTTGGTTGTAGTGACTAAACGTATTCAGAAGTTAAGGAAAGTTCGGACCAGAACATCCTAAGAAAGGTCAGAATAAAAACATTTTTTAAAAAAAAGACACAATATGATCAGGCGCCTGGGTGGCTCAGTCGGTTATGGTCTGACTTCTGCTCAGGTCATGAGCTCACCTTCATGGGTTCGAGCCCCATGTCGGGCTCTGTGCTGACAGCTCGGAGCCTGGAGCTGCTTCTGATTCTGTGTCTCCCCCTCTCTCTGCCCCTCCCCTCCTTGCACTCTGTCTCTCTCTGTCTCAAAAATAAAAAGCGTTAAAAAAAGAAAAAAAGAAGACACACTATGAAGCAGAAAGTTGTATTATTTTATATTTTAGCTAAGAAACTCCAAAGACATACTTACCAGGACCTGGGAAGCGCACAGCCCTAGCTAGCCCTGCTGGCATGCGCACGGACGTGCCTCCTTTCTGTCTTCTCGTGAGGCAACACCAAGCAGGATTACTTCTGTGTGGGGCGAAATCCGGGCACAGAACACTCACGACAGAGAGGAATTGACGCTAGAAGTACTATTCGTGTGATCCGGGCTTCGGCTCGGGATTCTCTACATGCGTTTTCATAGCCACAAAAATAAGGCCCATGGGGTTGTCTTATATTTTTAAATAAACAATTGGAGAAAACATATACATTAAGTGATTGATGTTTTAGAGTCAGAATGATTGTAGCCAGCGAGTACTCTTGCTCATAGGAGGAACTCCAATGAAGCCAATTACTTAGGCAGCAGTGCAATCAATGGTTGTCATGAACCAAAAGCCTTTTGTGAGTCCTGGCCGTCACGAAGCGTGCAAAGTGTACAGTGAAATAGCCTTTCTTAGTGATAAAAGCATTCTAGGTCAGATTCATGGCAAACGACAACTTTATATTTTGCGTCGTCCCATTGCACACAGTATGATATTTGCTATTTTACGAGGTACCTTATTATTACACAGTATTGTATTTACTGTACTGCTATCATATACAAACAGCCATGAAGCTGTTGAATTTCCTAATGATTCTGGAAACTATTAGAGAAGGTAAGCACTGCCCAGTTTTATACAACAATGAGAATAACCATTTTTGCAAGCTAAATATGGTACTGATGGTACTTGAGCAATTTTCCTTAAAAAGTCATCAAAAGAAACACTGAGGCTCCTTCTGATTGCTAAATTTCTAAAATAGTATTGGAGTAAGGAAACCGTCCAGCACATATTTACAAATATAAGATAGAAACACTTCTAACAGGTTTTAAAATTAATCTAATGTTTTGTCATTATGCTACCCAGAAAATGAGTAAATTTCTCTCAATTATATATACATGTATATAAAATACAATATATAAAATAAACATGATTATAAAGATATATTATCCATTTATCTGCTTTGGAGGAAAAAAGTTCAAGGTATCGTACAAGTTCCTCAAATCATTTTAAGTAAAACGGTGTAATGATCTAAAGAGGTATTTTTGAGAAATAAGAGAATAAGTAGTTAGAGGCTCCCAATAAAAATCGAACTGTAAAAGCCCTCACGTAAATAAAAGCCATTACGGACGTCAAGCCCCCGGCTCGGGCCGTGCGGCGGCCGTGGGCAGAGAGGCGGACTCGGGTGGGGACGCGTGGACCTTCTTTGGGGCACCAGTGTTGGGTCAGGGAGCCCTCCCCGACAGGAACTGAATTTCTGTTCACTTTAAGCGACTACAGTCCAGGCTTCAATCATTTGAAATTTGGAAAGAAAGACAAACCGCGGCCGCTTCCCCCGGGGCCCCAGGAGCTGGAGGAGCCCCGGGAGGAAGTCCCGGGAGGCGCGGGGACCTGCCCGGCTCCGAACCGCGCGCCTCGCTCATCCAGGACCCGACCGGGTCCCAGGTCGGAGCAGCCTTCCAGGCGGATCCTGGGGGAGGCACTGCCATCTAGCGGCCGCCTGGGGTCTCAGCTCGGGCACAGGTGCCTGGGGGCGGACCCCTTTAGGGCCTGGGGTCCAAACCGCTTCTGCGGGTGTGGCCAGGCCCCTCTGGGACCAGGCCCTGGGAGGGCTGGTCTCACTGCACTCCTCCCGTGGGCGCAGGCGGAGAGAAGCAGCCCTCCCCAGGGGTGGGAAAACACAGGCCCGCTGGCGGGAGCAGAAGGAAAGCCAACCTGCAGCTGGGGGGCCCCTCCTGGGCTCTGCGGGGGATGCGGCCACCATGTGGCACCAGCTTCCTGGGCCCGCCAAGCACCAGCTCTTTGGACCTGAAAATGGTAGTGACTAAGGAGTCCGGTGATTGAAGGTGCAATACTGGAAAAAAGAATAGGGAGTCAGCCATTCAGAGAAGGGACTGAAGCCCAGCATCCAAGGGCCCTATACAAATGTTTTAGAAAACAAAGCGTCAGATAACAAGACCTTCTTGATTTAAATATGTATTTCCGACGTTTTACTTTTCCTTTCACGTGTGAAACGTATCCCGGAAATACTGCCGTTGCCGCCTAGACTAGCAAGGAATATTGTACAGGTTTTCCCAGCCATTTGACGGTCAGGCCGATCCCAGTTTGCCAAAGCACTAGAATCACCTAAGATAATCGCTTCTCAGCCTCTCGGCTAAGATCAAGTGCAGTAAAAACACCTAGCCTCGTGTAAAACTGTTCCTTGCAAATGGTAGGAAAAGAAACATTATGTATCCCATTTTTCCAATTGCAAAGGCGTGAGATTACTTTGAGACCCCCCAGATGGTGGGGCTTCCCACAGAATAACCCTGTCCTAACATTTTAAAAAGTTCTAAAAATAAGAGAATTCAAGCGTTAACATCGGGTCTGTTGCTCAGAGACACACACACACACACATACAGGTCAGAGACTGTAACTATAAATACAGAAATACTGCAGAGAAGCCACAGACCGTCTCCTCTCTAAGGATTGTTTTAAATATCTTTTAAAACATGGCTTATTCTCTTTCTGCCGGACCGTACCAAGTCTAGGGGACACGAAGCGGTCCCTGAACACAGCAACGGACTTTACACGTCACGTTGCTGACTCGTAGAGCGATCGTGCGGACGCATCGCATCTCGCGATGACACTTCTGTCAGTGGCTTTTGGAAGGCGGGAGCCGAGACAGACAGTCCCCACGACCACGGGTCAGCTTATGGTTTCTCAGCTGGTGTGAAGGCGACACGGCAGAACGCGGTCGACCCTCCCGCGAGGGGCTGGGGGGCAGCGGGTCCCCCGCCAGCCGGCGATCTCGAGGGTCAACGACCAAGATGCTGACAGCTGTCCGCACCCACAGAGCCATGAACTGTTCACTCAGTTCCACTTGCAATGCCCTGCGTGAGGTACTCAGCGCTTCCACCAAGGAGGCTTGGTTCTGCCCGACGGAAGGCGACTGGCGGGTGTTGTGAGCATGCTGAAGGTGGCCGGGCTAGTCTGATGCTTGGTAGGTCAGGTGGAGTCCGTGCATGTCTGCCTGGAGAGAGTTGGAACTCACAGCGGGTCTAGCGGGACCTAACCTCATCATAGGTCAGGCAGGATCCGTGTGTTCCCAGAGCTGCCAGCGGGATCGAATTTGCTCTCTCCCAGAACCACGGTGTGTGTTTCCAGTTGGAGAGGCTTCTTCTCCGTGTGGGGCCCGAGGAGCTGACGCCCGGCACACGTACAGCCTGCGTACCCCTTCTTCCTTCTGTAAAAATGCTTCTCACGAGAGCCGCTGACCCCACCTGGAAAACCAAGGCCTTTCTGCAATTGCACTGGATCCAGAGCTGCCGGGCTTCCGGAGTCGGCCAGGCGCCACCCCACGGAAGGCCTCTGGGTTACCCTGCCCCCCCCCGCCCCCGGCAGGTCTGAAGGAAGGGGGACAGGCCATTACAGGGAATGGAATAAATGCAAATTCAATAAAACATTCCATCCACGAGGAATAACCACAAATCAGCTACTTTCCTGTGTGTGATTTCTGAGACAATACAGCCAACACTCACTCAAAACAACAGCCCGTCTTTTCTCCGGAAGATGAAAAATTCATGGATGTATTGTTGACATTGAAATTTCAAATATACCTGTGCCTATTGAAGAAATCAAATATATGTGTGCTTAGTAAAAATCTGCGTTTATCTCAACACTAAAATCCAGACTATCATCTTAGCTTATTTACTGTTATTTTCCCAAATTTATCATATTTTCTTACCACCTCTTTTTAAAACGCAAATATTTGAAATTAAGTGAAGCTTGCTTTTTAGATTTCCATGGAAATCGAACCTGAGGTCTGAAAGGTCCAGGGCCGCAGTCATGGCCAATAACATGTGAGGAAGGTCACAGGCTGTTGAAAGAAGGAATCGTGACTGATCCTTGTGCGGTACAAGCCTATTTTCTAGTATTTTCTAACAAATGGCAAGTGTTTTGAATGTCTCAGTGCTGCCACCTAAGGGCCGATTCAGGTGTAGTTCTCTGCATTTGGACTCTGTTAACAACAAAAATCACAGCCCACTGCAGGCCTTACTGGCCTGAGCCACCGCACCAAAGGGCTTTCATCAGATACTACAGGAAACAGCAGGGCTGATGGCCGGGAATTCACTTCCCGCCCGTGAAGGCCCATCAAAGGCAGCCTTTCTGCGTAAAATGAAGCACTGAGCCCGCATCTCCACCCCTGCCCCATCCTCCACCTGAGGGGCAGCCGTGGGCCTCGGGGGCACCCGTCCCTGCATGAGGATGGCGGGAGACGCCCCCCTAGCCGACTGCTATGCCGACTGGCCGTGAGACCCAGAAATACGCCCGCTGAAGGGCTGGCGCCGCAGGCACCCACAGACTATTATGTTGAAACAGAGCTGTGTGATTTCTGACGACCTTGGCCAGCTCCCAGCTCGGTCACTAGCTGTGGACAAAACACAACCCAGACCAGCCGTCAAGAACACATGAATGAAATGACTTGGGTACTCCTCTTGCACGCTTAGTGAGGACCCCATTTTCCTTTGCACGCCGCCCAAGAAGAAAACGTTTGTCTTAATTTTCCTCTTAGCAAAATCAGATTGCCTATTTTACCCAGGAGGGTGATTTTTGTTTCTTCGGTGTTTCAAGTGTTTCAAATGTGAGAAAAAACACATATAACGACCCAGCTCGTTCGTGGCCCAGTTTCTAAGACCCGGGTCTGGGGCAAGACGAGGCGCCCCGGACCGGTGATCACCCTCCCCTCGGCCTCCTTTTGCTGTGTAAACGCGGTCTAACTGTCTTCCCACGTCAGAAGCGTGCACCGCGGACCGACGTGACAGTGGCTGGAAAGTACATGACGGCGCCTCCTGTGCCAGGTGGGCCTCAGTCTCTGGCGGTGTTGGTGGGCTTGAGGAAGAGCAGCTAATTCCCGGACGAAACCCCCCCACCTTGGGTGCTCCCGAAAGCCCACACTCAAAAGCAAGAACGGACAAGTTCCTCTGTAAAGGGCCAGATACCAACTATTTTAGTTTTCGCAGGTCATGTGGTCTCTGTCACAAGCGCTCGGTCATGATGTCGGGCCCTGTGCCAATGAGTGAGCAAGGCAGTGTTCCAGTAAAGCTTTATTTACAAAAATTGGCAGTGAGCTGGATTTGGCTTAAGGGCCATCATTTGCCCACTGTGCTCAGAGTCTTTGGTCCCAGCTTGACTCGGTTGGAGTGTTTTGGTTTTTGCTTTGGAAGCACAGTCAACGGCGTTATAGGAAACGTGATTTCCACGGCAGCCTCACCTTTGCAGTCCTTACTGTGAAGAAACTCACTTCAATAGCCTATATATTCTTGAAGGTAAGGAAAACCCCTAATATATATTTGACTAGAGAAATGGAATTATTTCTGAATAATTTTATGCACATACAATTTCTTATCCTCTTCACATTCTTGGTGGGGGGGGGAGAGAGAGAGAAAGAGAGTGGAAACACATACAACAAATTGAAAATAATCTAGATAAAAAAATGAGACACCAAAACAATTTGAGTCAAGGCTCTGCGGTCACACTCAGGATGGTGGATGCTATGGACGGGTGTTGGGCCCGTGTTGGAGCCGATTTGGGTTCTGTTAGAAGATCTGCTGAGGTCACAACACACAGTGACAGAGTGTTAGACATAGTCCCCTATTTGTCCCTGAAATGAAGCTGTGTCTGAACCACCCCCTTCGAGTGAGAAATCTCCATTCAAATGCTCAAGATGCAAACCTACTACTGAATGGCAGCAGAAGCAGAGCCTGGCGCCGGAGGCCGGGCTCCCCCCACCGGCTCTGAGGCTCCCCCCGCCGGCTCTGAGGCTCCCCGAGAGGTCTTCCTCCGCGTCATTCTCTCTACCCTCTCTCCTTCCAGCCTCCTCCGTAGCCTTTCTTTCTGGAAATTTGCTTAGGGATTCTGCCAGCCCTTTACTGAGCTTAATTCGGGGAATCCTGATTAATACTGAAAATCATCAGCTAGTAAATCACAATTTGAAAATCATGCCAAAAGGAACAAATAGAAGAAAAAGTCTAACGTCCTCTGTAAAATCCATCTTTTCCTTTAACACCTGCAGGGTATCGATCTCCAGGCATTTAATAGATGATAGCTATTTAGCTGGAAATAAAAAACATACAGATGTGGACATATCTATGTGTCCGTGTGTGTGTGCATGTGTGTGCATGTGTGTGCATGTGTGTGCATGTGTGTGTGCATGTGTGAGATAAATATGGCATGGGTATTTGCTATCTTCATCTGCATCTTCTCTTAGTTTTACTTGGAAGCTGTTTTTTTTAAGTTTCCTAAACATGAGAAAAGTAAACAAATAAAAAAGCAAATAAATAAAATGTTTTTCAGGGTCAGCTATTTTTCCCATCTTGGCAGACACAGTACTGTACTTTTGCTAGTACTTATTTAATGCTTCTAATTAAGTGAAATGCTTTTGCTAATTCTGAATCTTCATTTACTGTAATTGTGGACCTAAACACTCCCAGTAGGATTCCTTTTGCGATGGTGTTAAATCCACTGTGATTGTGCACATGGCGACTATAGGAATAACCTGTTTAACTCTTCAGCCATGCAGGCTCATTGCGAAACTTGATCCATTTCTGTAAGTGCTCTCTCCCTCTCCCGGGGGGGCAGTCTTTGACACCGCAAATGAACTATCTTCTTCCATGATAAATACTAAATAATCGCATTTCAATCCCTGTGTCGCTATACATCTACGCAAAAATTACTGTGGGAGTTTCCTAGGTTGGTGATAGTTGCATCTCTTTTATTGCCCAAGACTAGAAGAAAATGAGCCTCCTGACCTTTGGAAAGCTGTGTCCCCTCCTGACGGAACACGCTTCGGTCCACGGAGGTGCCTCCATCCCCCCAGTAGCGACTCTGTGAGACGTCTATTGTTTATACCCTCGTCCCTAGGGATGCTTCATATTTGCTTTAAATTAATGTACAGTGAGGTTGTTGACCCTGTTTTGCAATTTCTTTCTAGCTTGGAAACACGCACAGGTCTAGAAGTTGGCCACTTTGTCAGGTGAGAGACCTTTAGAATGGACCCAGCATCTGCACCCACCAAAACCAATCTAGCCCAAGGAGGATTCCCTCTGCCGAAGTCCCTGCCGAGAGAGACGTCCTGGGCCAGAGCGCTGGTGAGGGAAACACGAGTCAGCCAGCCAGGACCCTGTGCGGAGGAAGGTCTGCCAGGGACCCATCCGCGCCGGGAGGTCTGCGGGGCCGGGGGGCGTGGGGGACAAAGTGGCCACCACACATACAACGACCCGACGTACAATAAAAGAAAGGTGTACCTAATGAAACAGAATAGATGCGGGGAGATGCCTGGAATCCCATAAACGAGAAGCAAGGCAGGGCTGTGGCTGGATGTCGGGTCTAGCGGCAGCTCCTTTGTTCTCCGTCTGCTCCTGCGTTTTCCACATTTTCTGCAACAGATGCATTCATTTCATTGTTTTCATAACAAACAGTGAAAGTAATGTAGACATAGTATTTAAAACAGTGTAGTGTTGGTAACCAAAAGAAAAAAAAAGAAACCAGTGTTAAAAAGAGACAATCCTGAGTGAGACCTCATTTTATATAAACACCGTAAGTAGACATTAATCAGTGTTGTTGATGGGAGGCGGGGGGTGGCCCAGGAGCTATTTCTGATCAAATTGATTATTTCTGTGAGGAACAAATGTAAAATTAAATCCTCACCCACACATCACACTCTAAAATAGTGTCCTTGCACATTAAGAAATGAGGGTGAAAATACTATTATCCAGAAAAAGAACATATTTGATGGGCAAATAAATAGGAAAATGTTTTGAATGCATCGTGGGAAAGAGACTATAAAATCAAGTAAGACACAGGCACACAGCTGCAGTCCTGGTCCTGAAAGTCATAAATAAAGTGTAAAGTTTATGAAGAAAAGAGATACATGTTTTAGTCTACGTGACAGGCAAGGGGCTACTATTTACGTATTTTTAAAAAGCTACTACTAATCATTACAATAAGAACAGATAGCAAACTGGGTGAAAGATGTTAACATCCAACCCAAGTAGAAGTGCTAGAACACAGAATATTTACACGTTGCAAACTTCCCATGTCTGTGTGAGCCTGAGCCGGGCTTCTCCGATGGCTCAGGACAGGCCCCGCCGCTGCTCTGCCCTCTGCTTCTGGGGACTCAGCCCTTCCTGGGGGGATTGCCACACGGGGCAAGGGCTGTGCGGATCCCAGTGCTACAAATTTAAAACTTGTTTTTCTACAGCCTTTCTTGTGGAATGACAGCTCGGCTGTTTACAAAATCCTAGGTTCCCTCTTTCTTTTTTCCCTGATTTTTCTGAAACGAGTGCTTTATTATTATGACTATTGCTATGACCATTATTTCTACTATTTTGCTTCCATGTTGCTTTTGAGAGGTCTAATACCAATTTAACTCTCTTGCCCTTGGACGGTGTTTGATTTCTCTGCTTTGAAGCCCAAGGGACGTTTTGATCATCCAAATCTAATACTTTTATCAGGAGATGTCTCCAGGAGGATCATTCAGGGTCAATTATACCCGGTACCCGGCACATCGGCTCAGCGCAGGACACTTCCCCTCCATTTCTGAGATGGCTTCTTCCACTGCGCATGCGCAGGCTAACCTCCTCCCTCGCCCGGTTTGTTCCTCCAGCCGCACCTGCTGTGCCCTTCGGCCGCTTGCGGTCTGACACCTGTTACCTTCTACCTCCTTTTATTTCCTTTGTGTTCTGTCTGTGTCCAGTATCTCTTACTGCATTTTCATTTGAATTTACTCCTCCTTGTTACCGCGTGATTGGGTCGTTTCCGAGACACTTCTGTATTTTTCTTTTCTTCCCGTGGTCAGTGATTTTCCCTTTCTTCCCTTAGCTTATCCATTGTTTTAGTGAAGCTGTGATTCATTTAAAAAATATTGCAACATGTTTTTGAGGATGTTTAATGGAGTTTGGAGTCACTGCATTATGCTTTTGGTTTCTTTTTTTTTTTTTTTTTCTTGAAAAGAGGAAATGGGGAGTGCCTGGAATGTTTTGGTTTTCATTTTACGTGTTCTTCTGAGAGTGGATCTGTAGCTTGTGATCGCCCGGGTGTAGCATTTTGTGACTCGGTTTGCACTGCGGAGGGTGAGGGTCTGGCTCGGGCCCTCCTTTGCAGAGCGGCTCAGGGTGGGGGCCGGGGCCGGGGGCCTGTCATTGGGCTGCCCCTGTTTTGCTGGGACTCCCCCGGGCCCACGCTGCCTCTCTTTCACCAGCAAATCTCTAAGAACACCCCCCACCCACCTTTCACCCTGAAGGGAGCCTTCCCAACAACCCAGCCCATTCTTTAGCCTCTCCCCACAGTGCTCCATCTTCTAGAACCATCCCTGGGTAATTTCTTTCTTGAGGTTCTCAGGGTGATTTTAGCTCACTCTGCAGTGAAGACTAGTACTCAAAGCAGTACCTTTTCTTGCTTCTGGGAAGTTTTTCAGGACCCGAAACTCTCCCCAAAGGCTTACCCTGCAAGGTCTAGCAAGAACTCTCCTCCCAAAGGGTGTTTTGAAGATGGTCACATTCTCTTTTCCTACTTGCCCTCTGGTTCCATTTATTCTTCTTCCAACCTGTACAGTGTTTTGAAGACAGGGCTGGGTGGCCACCATCACCTCGGACACCCTGAGGTCCCCGAAAACTAACTTCTGAACGGATCAAGCTCTACGACATGTATTGGCAATTCCAGCTGTGACTACCTTAGAAGAGTAAAGTTTCTCCAGAGTGAAATTAAGAAAAACTAAGAAGGGCAGTTCCCCAGGAAAGATTACTTGGTCGGTTGGCATATGGTCACTAGTACATGAATTATGTAAAATTTGATTACTGCAATAAATTAGAGACCTAGGCGAAATGAAAGATTTCATGACACACAACATAGAATCTGTACAATTTGTGAGTTTCATGTGTCATTAGCTTCCATCCTGCCGAAGATCTCCACAGACACCTACACAGTCCTGGTCATAACTAAAAGCGGCCCTTTTTATACGGTGCCCAGTTCAGTTTTCTAAGAATCATAACCTTGTACCATTTCCGTACATGTGTGTTTTGAGATCGTGAGACTAAAGCATGTTCATTTGACCCAGTGTTAAGTTCACTTGTGATTCCTGGATGTGTGGACATAGGAAACATCCTGGCCAGCGCTCTGCACATTCGAAGGGACATGAGTCCACACTGGCCACACAGCTCGGTC
>NC_043713.1:1656726-1668725 GCF_006229205.1 Suricata suricatta
CGGGTGGAACCCTAGTCCAATATTCCATTCTCCCATGACATTTGTGTGTATTGTATGTGAAATTCCAATCAGCAGAGAGGACCCTGAGTGCCGAAATCATAAGCAAGATAATGCTGAAGGCTGTACTCCAAGCTTACTTTATACTTTATAAATGGCTCAATATCCATATTTGCAAAGGCAGGAGGTGGCACCTCCCTGAGGAAAATCTTGGTGCAATTCTATCAGTTTTCCAAATGACCTGACGGGAAGCACGTACGCTAAGTGTGCAGAACAGAAGCTGGGGGCAGTGGGTGACACCTCGGAGAAGAGGGGCAGATGTAACTGTGGCCGTGAAATCTGACTCCGTGGTCAGAGGAGGTACGGAGCTCTGCAGGGGGGCGCCACTCACCCTCCTACTGCCCTGGGTGGGCCTGGGGCGCTCACCCCTGCACTCTCCTGCCAACTGCTGGGGCGCTGGGCCGCCGGGCCGCCACCCACACCAGTTCAGTCAGGTGCCCTGCCAGCCCCATGGACCACGGCGACTGACCTTCAAGGCAGGTGGGCCTCTGGGTGATTCTGACCTTCCGCCCCATGGCCTCCTGGTGACTCTGACCTTGGAGCCCCACACCTTCTGGGTGATTCTGATCCATGTCTCAGACTCCAAGCTTCTGTTTGAGGAAACTTGAAAGCAGACTTGGATTTTGACAGAGAAGGACGTGGACCACACATCCGAAAGGATGCATTTGAGTAGTCGGGGTACATTTAAAAATTGATGGAGGGACCTAGACAGTTAAAATCCTCACACGGCAGCCGAGCGTGATGACCCGCAATCCTCCCACTGTTCTGTCAGGTCTGTAGCTTTAAAAAGGGGACGCTCAGCTCAGGGTTGTGCTTTGGCTCCTTGAGTTTAGTTTTCTTATGATCGTTACCTTCACTGTTGTTTTATCTTCCGTGAGGGGAGAGACGGCTGCTTCGCACACGTATTCGCGGGAACCCAGGGGCCTTTAAACTAATTCGGCCATGTCGTTGCCGGGTATAATTGCCCTTTATCGGGACAGAACGCTGTGCCTTCAGGCGCCGGGCTATTGAAACTGTGGGTGCCACCCCCTCCGAAGAGGTGACACACCAGGACTTAAGAAGCTGACACGGATTTGGTGGAGAGCAGCAGAAACGATTAAAGACTCGGAAAATAGCTCCTATGAAGGAAGATTAAAGGATGTGTGATTATTTAGCCTGGAGAAGAGAAGCAGACCTAATAACCGTCTTCAGGCCGGTGAAGGGTTATTACCAGGCGGACGGTGACCAGCTGCCCCTCTCCACACGGAGGATGAGAAAGGAGGAAATGGGCTTAGGTGTCGATGGCGGGATTTCCAGCGGATATAAGGAGCTTCCTTCCAGTAGCCCGGGGGCGGGGGGCCCAGCCCTGAGCAGCAGGAGCGCGGAGCGGCCGTGCCCCCACCCGCCCCCTGGCTCACGGTGGCCTATGGCCACTCTGAAGGACTCCATGACTCCTGGTCTGTGTAAAGGTCATGCATTTCAAAGGACAGTTCAGGGAAGAGGGCGGGCGTGCTGCAGGCGACAGGAGGTGGCCAGCTGCTGTTTGTTCTCGCTCCATTTTCATAGGTGGCCCGAGCTGCAGTCTCCAAGGACAGGAGGGCTGTTGGGAAGGAGGGCAAAATCAGAATCTGCTCTCACCTTGAGTTCACATCCTATTTTTTTTAATGTTTATTATTTATTTTTGAGACAGAAAGAGACAGAGTGTGAGCAGGGGAGGGTCAGAGAGAGGGGGAGACACAGAATCTGAAGCAGATCCAGGCTCCGAGCTGTCGGCACAGAGCCCGACGCGGGGCTCGAACCTTCGGGTTGTGAGATCATGACCTGAGCTGGAGTCAGACGCTTAACCGACGGAGCCCCCCAGGCGCCCCAAGTTCAAATTCTTTTCAGTAGAAATAAACTTTGATGTTTTAAAAATAATGTAACCAGCAGGAGTTTGCTTGTTTATTTATGGAGGAATAAAAAGAAGGGAATGTGTTGTTTTTCCCCCTTCAACATTTGAAGGTCTGCGCCCAGAACATGTCTAATGTGTGGCCCGCACGGGGTCTCGGCTAAGCCCGGACGGTGTCTGGAGGTTTCCTCACGGCTCTGGGGAACACAGGCCTCCTCTGTGCAGGCGGCGGGATGAGCACGAGTCATGGGCAGCGACCGCTGAGAGGACTATTTAGGATGTATGGGGGGCGGGGGGGGGGGTCCCGGATTCCAGCTTCCTGACCGAGCCGCACACAATCCCTCAGCCCCTCCGTCAGTGAGGACAACGCTTGTGGTGAGCTTGCTGCGGCCCCAGAATGAACCCACTCCTGTCCTCCCACGATACAGCAGAGGCGAGGTTAGTGGAGCACAATCAAGTCAAATCTTTGTTTTGTGTTTTGGAGGGAAAGATGCTCTCAGCAAACACCATCACGCGAGTCACATAGTTTCAAATCTGAATTTCTCTCACAAGGCGCGCCGTCGACTGTCTCCTGTGGACTTTTTCAGCGTTGTTTCTCATGGCATCGCCTTCGAGTGCGGTCTGTCAGCTGTACCAGAAAGCTGCCTGTCCTTGGCCGCACTGTGGCCATCACCCCCCACCCCCACTCCTCACCTTCTCCCTTCCCGGGAGCCCCTGCCCTCCTGCCTCTCCCGAGTGTCCCTTCACCATCCAGGACATCGCTAGGCCTCAAGAGCGGTAGGCACAGCTTAGTATTTTAACGTCCTGTATGCGCGCACGTTTCTCAGGCGGAGGGTGATGTCCCCAGGCTCTGTCCTTCTGCTGTGGCTGCTGGTCACCCAGCCCACTTAGCACTGGACAGACATGTAAATGTGGGTGGGTGGGCTATGGAGGGGTGGGGGGTGGAGCAGAGCTGGGTAAGGGGCAGGGGTGAAGAGGCAGGGGTGGGGGGAGGGGAGGCAGGGCAGACACCCAGAGCTGTACTCATCCCGAACCTTGACATTAAGCCTCTTGCTGGACGACCTTCAACTGTCTTATGAGGATCAGGGTCATCGCCTCACCGTAGTTGAACTTCCTTGATTTTGGAAACCGGTTCTGCTTATTTTAGGGGAAAATGTATTTTTAAATTAATTTTGCTTTTCCACCTGCCATAGCAGTTCTGACACCCAGTCCTAAGGATGCACCGTTGGGTCTTACATGCCCGCAGGCACCCTTCTTGCAGGGCAGGGCCCTTTGGTGCCCCGGCTCCGAGGCCGGAGCGGTGCCCACACCGCACTCTCCGCTTCTCCATGGCCCGAGACTGGCAGTCAGTGTGTGTTTTCGCCAGGCGCAGGGAGGAGGGAACGGCGGAGTGCCTCTTCTCGTTTTTCACCATAAGTAGAAATCAGAGTGCTTTTGAAAACGATAAGGAAGAAGGACACATACTTCTATAATTGTGTTTAAAAATCAGACACGGAGACAACAGAGACCCAGAAATGGGGCTCAAACTCACAAACCATTGAGTCGTGACCTGAGCCGACGTCAGACACTCAACAGACTGAGCCCCCCACGTGGTCCCCAATAGTATTTGTACCCAACTTCAGATGAGAATGTTTAGTCTTTAAAATAATCCGTTATGCAATGTTTGTATCCAACAGTGTACTGTTTCTGATATATTCGACATACATTACCCATAATCTTCCCCTGCCTGATAGCCACGCACTATAATTAAATATCCTAAAAGGTGCGATGGTTTTAACCATACCGTGTGGAGCCTCTAAGACTGCTCGCAGGAGGTCAAGGTAACCAAAGGCAGTTCTCCAGGTCTTGGGTGTGTCAGCTTTCCCCGCGGGACTCACCGAGGTAAAACAGCAGAATCTATCTGAGTAAGAGCATCACTTCCTGAAAACATAAGAATTTGGATTCTGTGTTCTATGAGACATTGAGGATATTTAGAATCCAAGCGCCTGAAGATAAACGACTTTGTGACGATTGTGATAACGGAAGATATTCACCGATTGAGCCTAATGGTAGGAAAATAATCTATGTAGACAAATACTTGTAATTTGTGTGCAGTGAGTCCAGAAAGATCTCAGATAAGAAGCGATGCCCCTGTCTTCTGGGCCTGTGCTCCAGGCGCATCCCTGTCCCCTCTGCTGTCCTGGGCGGGGATCCTGTGACGGCGGGGCCTCTGTGACTTTGCGGACCGCCCGCACACTCTCTGTGCTGCACGCCGTGCGCGACACGGGCCCCTTCCAGGGTCCAGCTTCTGGGGAGGCAAGTCCCCGCTGGCGGTCGCGGAGCCCCAGCCCGAGAGTCTCTTCTCCACGCCTCAGGCGGCCGCCTCGGGAACGTGGCCCCCACTCCGGGCCGCCCACCCAGCCTGCGCCTGAACCCCCTCCCTCCGCAGAGGCGCAGGGCCGCGGCAGCTGCCCGTAGGCGGGCGTGCCGACACCCGCACATGAGGTGCTCTCTCCGCGTCCCTCTGCTCCCTGGAGACCCCGCGGGGCCCCTGACCTTGCCAGGCCACCTTCCCGTTCTGTGCAGGGCACGGTGTCGCGCAGGATGCCGAGGTCACATGGCAGCCTGTCCAGAGACGGCAGGTCTGTTTTGTGAGCAGTGGCCACACAGTTGCAGCCACATGAGGGATGATGGGAATTCGTGAAGCAGGTGCCTTTACTGGTAAGTGTGGAGGGTGGTGCACATGTGACTTGGGGCCGCACTGAGGTCAGGACCACTGTCTCCTGTGGCCAGAAAGCCCCACGGCCAGGGCAGTGAGGGAAGGAGCGGCCTGCCTCTCCCTGCGGGGGAGACGAGGCCGAGCAGTTCCTTTGGGGGCCCCCCGCCCCTTTGGGTGCCCCCCACGCCAGAATGGGGGCTCATGGCAGGAGCTCGGCGGCTGAGTCAGAAGTGCAGGGAGACAAAGGGCTCTGGGCCGTGGTGGCATCGGGGACCCAGCTGGAGCAGGTGACCCGGGGGGCTCCAGAGAAGCTGTCCGTGTTTCTGTGAACTCCTGCGCTTCTGGAAGCAGCTTGCTCGGGGTCCCAAACCCGCTGCCCAGCCTCCCTGTGAGCCTGTGACCCAGCCGCCCCCTCCTCCACCCCTGCGCCCCCCGGGAGGCTCCGAGTGTCCCTCCCCTGCTGCTCCTCCATCCCTCCAGGGCTCGGCTCTCAGTCTGTCCCTGTGAACTTTGGCCAGTGAGTGGGGGAAGATTTGACACCAGTGGGCTAATCCAGCTGGCGGGACACGGCCTGGCGGTGGCCGTGAGGTCTGTGGAGTATCCTGACCGACACCGCCAAAACCCCAAGGAATCGTGGCCGGAAAGCCGTGAGGTACAATGAGGGGCATCAGGTGAAAGCCTCCTCATGCGGATTAAACAAACGCTTCCCAAGATGACCCTGCGGGGTGCTGCTGAGGGTCTGACCACTGGCCCCTCAAACATGGAAACAAACAATTACGTGACTAAATAAACCCCCATTTGTAGGACTTGCCAGGGCCCGTTTCCTACCTTCTCCCCTCTGGAAGCCCCTGCATTCCTTGTCTTGTGGACCCGCCCCCCATCATCAGGGTCAGAGAAAACCAGAACTTTCCGGACAGTGCCGGCCGGGGGCAGAATCCGGGTGGGGGGGCGGCGGGCACAGAGCAGCCGGGCCGGGGGCCTCCCTGAGCTCGTGGGCAGCGCCGCCTGTGGGCAGCATCTTCCCCGTGCCTCCCGCCAGGGCCTCCCGCGGGGGTGGAGGGGCGTCCCCGCTGGCCCCTGTGCACCTGCCACCTCGGGCCACCCACCCAGCAGAGCGGGCTCCCTTGCTCCAGGGGTCCGAGCCCCGCATGCACTCACCTTCCACGCGCCCAGGATGCAGAGCCGCCCTGGACCCGGGCGGGGTGCGGGCAGGAAGGCGGTGCCCTGGCCCCGAACCCAGGCGGCAGCGCACCCCCGCGGACGCGTCGGCACCAGGCTCCAGACTCGGAGCCGCGCTGCTTCCCGCGCACAGAGCCCCCGCTTCCCCCAGGGCGCCACGTCCATGCGGCCCTGCGCTGGGACAGCCGCCGTAGTCCCCCACTTCCCTGGACTAGGCATCTGCTTTCTGACTCAAAGGCAATTAATTAGCTAGTCTACACGGTTAATCTGCTCCTCGGTAATAAGAATTTGCAGATAACAGGACACACTGACCCTTGAAATTACTTTATGA
Source organism: Suricata suricatta (assembly GCF_006229205.1). Taxonomy (NCBI): domain Eukaryota; kingdom Metazoa; phylum Chordata; class Mammalia; order Carnivora; family Herpestidae; genus Suricata; species Suricata suricatta. Next base: position 1,662,859 of record NC_043713.1, read on the forward strand.
GCACTGCACGCGAGCCAGCCGGAGCAGAGCGGGTGGGAGTGTGATGTGGACACCCTGAGCAGAGTGGGTGGGCCGGGAGTGCAGAGTGGACACCCCTAGCAGAGCGGGCCGGGAGTGCGGCGTGGAGGAGGGGGCAGCAGGGGCAGGACCCCAAAACCCGGCCTGCCGAGTCCCTCAAAATACCCCGATGTCTGGGTGTCCCCTCCCAGGAACGTGGGGAGCTGATTTCACTTCATCTCTGGACAGAATTCGATAATTTCATAAAGACTCTGAAGTAAAAGACGTGCAGCCAGGTATGGGAGCCGTGGGGCTGGAACAGTTAGGAGTTCATCTGGTGACGTGTAACGAGGAAGGCACGCTTCCAGGATTCCAACCAACCAAGAGAAGAGCGCATTTGATACCAAATAACATGAACTTCTGGAACTTTCTCTGTTTCCTAAGTAACTGAACAAAAAGTACGTTTTAAAGGATGGAGTCAACCTACGTGGGCTCTGGGCGCAGACTGGACAGTCCCCAGGGGGCCCAGGACACTGGCGGGAGACTCCGGTGAGAAGTGGCTCTTCTTCCCCCCGGGGCCTGAGCCCTCCTCCTTCCTCACTGACGTACCTGGACGGGGGTGTCCCCCACCTGGGCACACCTGGACAGCCCCCCACCCCGCACACCTGGGCAAGCGGAAGGGGCCCTGCAGTGGCAAAGTCAGCGTGACAAGAGCTGGGCTCCAAAAGCCTCTTGGTTCCTGCACGGCTAAGACCCCCTGCCTCACCCGGACACCAGGTGACGGAGGGGCTCGAGCCAGGGGGGACCTGACACAAACGGCTCAGCCCGGGACGCCCCCTTCATCAGGCCGGAGGTCTCCCCGCCTAGGTGAGGAGCTAAGTCACCAGGGAGCCTCCTTCCGCACCCCCGCCCCGCCCCTGGGCACAACCGCCAGATTTGAGCAAAGCCACGGCGGTACCCGGAAAACCAAGCGGGCCACAGGATCACAGCAGAGGCTCTGAAAGTTAAATTCCCGCCGGGGCACCTGGGGGCGCAGCAGGTTAAGCGCCTGACTTCAGCTCAGGTCATGATCTCATAGTTCCTGAGTTTGAGCCCCGCATCAGGCTCTGTGCTGACCGTGCAGAGCCTGCTTGGGATTCTCTCTCTCCTTTCTCTCTGCCCCTCCCCAGCTTGCTCGCTCTCGCTCTCTCTCTCTCTCTCTCTCAATTAAAAAAAACTAAATCATCGTTGGAAGCACACAGTCAGGCCTGAGGCAGCTGCTAAAACAGGAGACTTCCGTGGGAGTCACAGTCCCCTGACAGAACTGACCACATGTCCAGGGTGTCGCACCAGGAGGCAGGGAAATCGCAATGTGAATGAGCAGCGCCCCGCTGTCCCCAGCAAGGAGACAAACACGCGTCAGAATCACCTGGCAAGGGATTTAAAAAAGCCACAGTGAACGTAATCCAACAACCAAGGACAGACTGTCTTGAACAAATGGGAAAAGAGAAATATCAGCAATGAAATATAAATTTCTAAAAAAGAACTAAAGGGAAACTTTAAAGCTAAAGAACACAGTCACTGAGAGTGGAAGCCTCACTGGGTGGGCTCAGTTGCTGGATGGTTCCATAGCCAGTGCGGCTGATGGCAGCCGGAAGCCACGGTTTGGGGGCCAAGCGGCAGGGTTCACCCCCCTGAACAAGCGAGAGGAAAGGGCTAGAGAAGGAACGGGCAGAGCCTCAGGGGAGCCAGAGGCCCATCCTGGAGCCACAAAGAGCAGCAGAAAGAGGGGCTAGAGAGCATTTAAGGAAATAATCGCAGAGAATCGCCAGATCTGACAAAAGATGGAAATCTGTAAATTCAACAAGCTGAGTGAGCCCAAGGAGGGTAAACTCAAAACTAAGAGTCTGTGTAAACTAAGACGCATCACAATTACATTTCTGAAAATTAACAAAGAAGATGGTCTTGAAGCAGCCGGAGAGGAGCAGCCCGTTATCTGCAGAGCAGCAGAGCCAGTGGCCGTGCCAGTTTGATGCCACGCCACGGAGGTCCCGGAAGGGGACAGAGCTTGGTCCACGTGCTGAATAACAGGGCCCTTCAGCCATGAATTCTGTATCTGGCAAAGAGCAACCAGAAAATCCTTCAGGAATTGGGGGGAAGTTAAGACACTTTCCCACGAGGAAATCTGGAGGAAGGAATGTGTTGCTGGTGGATCTGGGCTTAAAGGAAGGCTGGAGGGAGTTATGCGTCAGAAAGGATGTGTCGAAAGGGGAAATCAGGGCGTGGGAGGGGGGGAGAGGAAGGCAGGAAGCATGCCTGCTGCCACGCACGCAGGGCGAATGCAGTGGCCTGTCCTCCTCGGAATTTCCTAAATCGCACCTGCGGGGCGCCACATCGGTGTGACTTCGTTCTGCACTCAGTGCCGTACTTGAGAAGGGGGACGGTGAGGAGCCTACACAGAAGTAATGTTACATATTTCACTCGAAGTGATGAAACATGGACAACGCAGTACCCAGGTCGGCCACAGGGCAGCCACAGAAGGCAAGACAATTAAAATCATGGTAAACAGATAAAATTGGAACCCTTAAGTATGTAAAAGTAACAAAAAGGAGTTCAAAGGAGAATCAGAGGAACAAGAAACAGGGGCAAAAAATAGATAAAATGGCAAACTTAAGGGTAACAAGTCAATAATCACCATAAGTGTAAATAGTGTAAATAATACCAATTAAAAGTGAGTTAAAATTAAATTTAAAAAAATGAATTAAAAAACCAACTTTAAACTATACTCTCAGAACAAATTCATAACAAATTCAATGACAAAGACAATAAGAGTGATGTGATGAAAACATACTCCACACACGCACAGACACACACACACACACACACGATGTGACTATTCTAATACAAGATAAAGCACACGTAGGTGCAAAGAAAATTACTAGAAACACAGACGAACATTATATAAGGATAACAAGATTAGTTCAACAGGAATACATCATGATCTTAAATGTGTCAGCACATTAAAAACCAACAAAAAACAAGAAATCTCCAAAAATGTCCCAGAAGTAATATGTGGTTTCAGCAATGTTGCAGGATACAAAATCTACATAGAAAAGTCAGCCACATTTATACATGTGAACAATGAATATACAACTAAAATTAAAAGCAATTACTATAGATACTTGCTGTAAAGAAAGTGAAATGCATAGGTATAAAGCTGTATTTAATTGGCTGCTGAAAATGATCCATTTCTCATGAAATAAGTCAAAGGTATAAATAAATGGAAAGACACTCCAGATCCATGGATTGGAAGACTGAACGTGGAAAGAGGCTGAACTGCTCTGCAGGCTCCACGCAATCCCGATCAAAATCCCAGCAAGGTGTTGTTAGACATCCACACAGTGACTCTAAAATTTCCATGGAAAGCACAGGTGTGCACCGGCTAAGACCTTCTTGGACAGTAAGAACAGGTGGGAGGAGTCATTCCACCTGACACTAAGGCTTGCCGTGCGTCATTAGTAACGGACATCACATGGTATTTGAACAGTAACATAGTCTATTCAGTGGGACAGAATAGAGAACCTTAAGTAGAATCACGAAGTGTGTTCAATGGAGTTTTGACAAAGTCACAAGGTAAATCATTCGGGAAGTACTGCCTGATTAGTAAACGGGGCTGGAGTGGACATTCATAAGCAAAACAAACAAATAGAACACAATAAAAAACAAAACACCTCAGAAAACAATAACAGAAGCAAAAAACCGTAAGACCAAAAGCAAACAAACAAAATAAAAATACTCCTCAACCTACACCTCACACCTTATATGAAAAATAACTTAAAGTGGATCATAGGCTTAAATGTAAAAATGCAACAATATAAAACCGAAAAAAAATAATGGGGAAAATCTTCAAGATCTGGGACTAGTTCTTGGACATTAGAAACATAATTCATGAAAGGAAAATGTGATAACTCAGGCCTCATTAAAATTAAGCACATTGTTTGGTTAAGCTTCTTGAAAAAGATAAAAATATCAGTGGTAGCCTAGGAGAAGACACCTGTAAGTTGTCTCTCTAACAAAGAACTCTTTTCTACCCCGTATACAGAGCCTTCAGTACTCAAAGTGAAAAAAAAGCAAAAAACCCAATTGGAAACGGACACTGACACCAACAGCCATTTTATCAAAGGGGACACATACATGTCAATAATCACAAAACAAGGGGTCCGACTTCATCATCCACTAGGGAAGGGCAAGTTCAAACTTACGAGATGTTATGAGACACCTATCGGAATGGCTAAAATGAAAAAAAAAAAAGGTCGACAACACCAAAATCTGGCCAGGATCCACTGGTACGGGGGGAAAGTTCCCTCGTGCACATATATTCTGGGAAGGATGCAAAGTGGGACACCCACGGTGGGAAAAGTGTGGCAATCTCTCTATCAAGTAAACACGCAACTACCAAGGGTCCCAGCGTTAAATTGACCTTTTCGCATTTGTTCAGTGAAGGGGAAGTATATGCAAAATATCCTCCAAAGGCCCAAGGACCCAGGAGATTGAAGAAAAGGCTGGCTTGCTGAGAAACGGTTTGTCCAGGGGACAGGTGGACGCAAGGCACCAGACCCTGCAGTGCCGCCTCCGGTAAGACCAGCTCTGAGAGCACCACTGGCACCGGTAGGACGTGTGGGGGACCATCCGGGAGGCGGATGTTGGAGAATCACAGTCGAAGCTTCAGGGCAGAGCAGGGAGGCTGTGCCCAGAGGGTGTGCTCAAGGAGGGGTTGAGCAGACAGAATGCGGGAGGGAGAGCTGGGCTCCAGGAGGCCTCCGGTCACGGAGCAGTCATGAAGGATGGATTTTTCCAAGCAGGTGTTAGTCTGGTCCACAGGCCATTTATCCCAGAGAAAGGAAAACCTGTCTTCACACAAAATTCTGAAAAAGAGAGGTGCCTGGGCAGCTCCATGGGTGAAGCGTCCCATTCCGGGTTCCGGCTCAGGTCATGATCTCACAGTTTGTGAGTTTGAGCCCCGTGTCGGGCTCCTCTCTCCCTCTCTCTCTCTGCTCCTTTCCATGTGTGTTCTGTCTCTAGACAGATAAATAAACATAATAAAACAAAACAAAATAAAATAAAATAATATAAAATCCTGGGCAATGTGATATCATACTGAACTTAAAAACAAGGCTTCCATTTTATCAATCTATTTTATACATAAATTACAGTGATTTGCTTCACAATTCTAAAGAAAAGCTTATGCATATCCGTGAAAAGTGGATTTAAAATACTTAATATTATGGACCAGCGTAAGCAATCAAATATATTAATACTTTAATTAGAACGATGATTAATTAACTTGAAATGATGACTTTGAGCTTCCTGTTGTAAGTCTTTGGGCAAAATATCAGAAGGGAGTCTGAAGAAGCCTAATGGACAGAAAGGCACCTTCTCCCGGCTCTGAAGATGGTGTATGCACGTACCTACCTACCATCCTATCAGAATATCCTTATCAGAGAGTAAATATTTCAAATATATACATTCAACATGCTTCTGTTCTGACCTGCCAACAGCGATGATTTCTAAATGCACGGCCTGAAAAATTACGTCTGTACCGGAACTGGCGTTATTAGTTTATTCACGTTTACGCTGTGCAAACGGTCCTCGTAGATGAGATCTGATCTGGAGGAGAGTATCACTCTCTGCCCAAGGCGGAGCGCGTGCTGAAGGTCAGGGGCGTTGCTGCTCCTCGGCCGCAGGGGGAGCCCCGGGAGGCCACGGAAGGCCGGATAAACGCTGCGGTTGGTGGGTGTTTCTTCGGGCGCTCATTTCTGTGACTCTCTTCCCTCAAGGGCAGCGGGAACGTCGGCTCCTTCGAAGGCCTCGCCGGCCACCGTGTCCCCAGC
>NC_043713.1:1671325-1689731 GCF_006229205.1 Suricata suricatta
CGCGGATCTGCCACCACCAGCGGTGCCCGGGGCCGTGTGACAGCAGCAGAGCTGGCCTCTGTCCTCTCCCCTCCCTCCCAACACTCCAGCTCCTTCTCTTTCTGTTCGTTTCTACCGTGTGCAGCTACTCACAGGAAAGCCAGCCTTTCTGATAAATCATAGACCTATTAACCTCGGTGGGATTTCTTCATAATTGGGCTTTAAATTCGCTTGTTTTGAGTATAATTGGTCATTTAATTCACTTACCCTTATTCACCCCCATGACTAGTGGGAAGTAGCCCAGCACAGCACTTCCTAGCGGCCGGGGCTCCCTCCAGGTGTCCCCAGAAGTGTCCACACCTCCAGGAAGGACGGCCTTCCCGCATGTTCCCACAGACTGTTCTAGATTCTGCTTCATCCTCAGCAACACAGACTTCCGGCGGCAGTCCCAGCGGTGGTGACACCTGCCACCCAGCATGAGATCAGCCTTGTCCTTCGGCACTACATCTCCGGCGTCCTGCCCTGAAGGCGATGCCACCTCAAGGCAATGACAAAGTGTCAGTAAACGGAGACAGCTCGTCTGCCGTGAAGCAGTGATCACTGTTCTGGAAACAAAACCTCAAATAAAATCCGATAATTTTAACTTTGAGGAGTTGTACTGGGGAAGCAATGTATGTTTTTAATTATTATCCTAAATTAGCCCAAATCCAATACAATCTTGGGCGTTCCGAACAGGGAATACTTATCAAGAGACGTAAGTAAAGCTCTTTTAGTCAATAAACGGGTAGGGAAGTTTAATATACCTCATTAGAAGGCCCCTGCTTCCAGAAGGAAGTATATCATCCCCACTTACCAATTTTACTTTGGACAGGTAATAGACTATCCACACTAGCCAGTCGGTACTACCTGCAGAGAAACTGCATTTTCACATGACGGCGCTATTTTAGAAATCTGTACATTGTGCTTCTCTTTCCGCGGGCCCGCTATGATTTTTATTTTTTATAACTGCATTATCGAAAGCCATAAGGAGGATACAACTCATTTCCATTATGCAAGGTCTACTTTCCAGATAAATGGGGCAATCCCTCGTGCTCTGTTTCAGGCATAAATGAGCGCATGTCAATACTTAACTTCCACTATTTCAAAAACGTTTGAGATATCAAACAATTTCGATGTGTTTCAAAGGCAACTGGGAAGAAGATGAAGTTGTCACTGCGCTTTGTCACCGAGAGATTTTACGGCTTTGAAGTCATAAATCATAAATCTTCACGATTCCTAAACATTTTGAGATAAGGGTGTTGGAAATCAAATCGGTTTAGACTCTACATGCAGGCTCCCGCCGTTCTGCGGGGACGCACGTGTCCTCCGCGTCAGGAAGTACGCTATCTCGCAGAATCCATCGGCATCCTTTCTCGGCACTCTCTGACAGCTCCAGGGAAACATCCATGAGGTCTGCATGGCTTTCAGACAAGGGAAGGCATCCGGATTTCATGAGCAAATGCAGATGTTTTTGCTCAAGTTTAGAAATTAAGCTCCCGACGGCAGAGGCCGGAGGCCCTTCAGTGATTACGGGGTCAACAGCGAACATTGTGCCTGGAAAGGCAATGCCGGGCAGAGAAAGCACCGGCTTCCCCACCAGGTCTAGGCGCAGACACTGCTGCTCTCTGAGCTGTGTGGCCTTGAGCAGGTGACTCTCACCCTGCGTCTTCAGGTCTTTCCCTCCCCGCAACGCACAGACCACGGCTCCCAGGCGTGGCCGGCTGGGGCGGGCTGCCAGCCAGTGCACAGCGAACAGTAACTACCGTACAAATGCAAGCTTGCATAAATGCGCCCACCCTCTGGAGGGCTGGAATGGCTTCAAACCCATTTCTTCAACCCGCATTTGGAGCGAAAGTGTCAAGTACACAGACGTAAATAATCCTGGATGCAGAACTCCGATGTTTAGCAGTGTGCCCGAGGGGCTGAGGCCGTGCCTCATAGAGATGCGGACTTAAATCTCATCCCTTCTTTCTACCAGTCCTGCAAGGTCTTTTTTGCTTATTTGGTCTTACATTTCTAGCAGGAATAACCCAAAGCAAAGCAAAAACAAGAGTCAGCTGATGCACAGAAATGAAGGTCTTGTGGAAGTATTGCTAATTACACTTTATTTAATCAAGCTGTTTATGAAGAGGGGACTGAATGGGAGGCAGGCAGGGCCCTCTGGCTCCAGAGCATTGCCCACCGCTCACCTAATGGGGATCTGCGACACCAGGACGCCCGCGGCCCAGGAGCAGGGCTGGCATCAGCTCGGCTAACCAACCAAACAAACAAAAAACTCAAGAAAAGTCTCCCGGGCTATTTTGTTCCCTGTTTAAAACTTGATATAACTTCGCGTCACACAGGCCTGAGCCAATCTGTTGTTTTCTCTCATTAAGTTCACGGAAGTAGAGTTTTGATCGATGGGAGCCAGTAGAATTCATTTGTAAGGAGTAGCGGTTCAGGAGATCACTCAAATCCTGGCACCTTTCTTGTAGAAAGCTCCTTTCTGGAGTACTTAATTGTAACGTATTGCTGCTATTATTTTAGAGTAATAACTCATTATAGGATGGGCTTCTATCCAAGCCCTAATAATTCTGCTATGTCTACCATGCTTTTTCAAAATTAGCTAATGAAGTGCCTCATCATTTATCGGTAAGTAGCATCTAACGTTGCACCGTAAATCTTGGGTCCGAATTATATGTGCCAGCGTCCCAGATCAGGGACAATTAGTAGCATTGAATCTGGTGATTTGGGAAGCTCCTTCCTTGTCATGCATCCTAATCTTCCCTTGCAATGAAATCATTTGACAAGTTGATACAATAGTGCCATTTTTCATTCACGTTATCAGCTTCTGGCTTCAAATGACACACGTATCTGTGAGGGGTGCGGAACTTCACCAGGGAGTCAAGATACACGTAGGGCCAAACCCACCAGAGAAATTCCACTCAGAGTCTCTCCATACCTTGTTCAACTGCCCACCTTCAAGACTTCCGTTTGGGGTGATTCCCAGATCCCAATAAAACATGAGCTACACTTTTTTTTTTTAATTCACAAATAACATTTCACGGTGCAGTATGACAGAGAAGTACAGAAGTTGTTTCAAATCCCTTCTCTGGGTCAGAGAGATGTAAAGTCTACAACCTAGGCAACCGTATGCTCCTTGCAAAGACACTGACTTCAAGCCTCCTTTGACACATGCCGACGTGTTTTCTGTGTGTGTGTGTTCGCATCCATACACCCATCTCTCCAGTGTTCGCATTCCAGATACACACTGCTTTCAACACTTGATCGGTTTATTAAGTCTTAGACATTAAATTCAAAATCGCCATCTCCAGCCTTCCCCCGAATATCTCAAGTATTGCACTGACGTTTGTAAAGCGTTTTCTCAAAAATTTGACCTCAGTGCCGAAGGAACTCTGTTTTCATATAAAATCATTTGAGACGTATTTCACAGGGACTCCAACCAGGAGCTCCTTGGAGCTTCCTTAAGGCCCCCTGGGGTGCAGAATGGCCTCTGATAGCTCAGCGCTGCTGCGTCCCCTCCACTGAGTGGACTGGCGGACTTCCTTGGGGGCCCGGGTCAGGCCTCAGGGAGCAGCCTGGCACCCAGAGCAGCGCAGCCTCTGGGCCAGTGCCGTTGCTATGGAGCCGTGCGGGAAAGGCAGGCTTGGAGGAATAAAGACTGAAGGAGGGATCCTGATGCTCCTGTCACACTTCCCGCAGCAAGACCTTCGAGCAGGCAGAGTCCTCTGGACCCTCTGTGTGTGCTGATCGCATCCCCCCAGGTCAATTGGTACTTACAGAAGCAGCCCCCTTGTCAGTCATTTTGAAAAATTGGTTCCTTGGGAATCAATTCAGTCCAACAGTAATTGGTAGTAGAATCAAATAAAGTGCTAAGTGGGAAAAGGTGGATTGCACGTTGAATCCCCCACTCTAGCACAGATAATTAGCCAACATGCCCAACCTGTATCCTCACCCCGTCCAGAATCCTGAACTAAATTGAGATGAGGCAGCGGGACCGTGGGGGGCAGGTGGCAGCTCCCTGGGAGTGATCAGCTTTGGAGGGTCAGTCCTCACCATGCCCCCTTTTGGAGGTGGCCACTGGAAAGCCAAAGCTCAGGGACAGTGGGTGGGACATCTTCGCTCGGGAAGGAGGACCCATTCAGCCATGTGGAAGGGACACGGAAAGAGCAAGTACAGGTAAGCAGAGACACTGCCATTCAGAGTTAAGTGGAGCATCTTTCTCCTCCAGAACCTTCCAGGCTGGCCAGGGAAGCTGTACGTTCTGGAGGGAGGCCCTCCCCCCAGAGGAGATATTTGGACACACTCTGAAATGGACCTTCAGAGAGCTACATTTAAGTGAAATTCAACTGATCCCTGATATTTAGAACATGACAGAGACTTAAACAGCACCAAGGTGTCTCCCTGGCTGGACACCCAGCAAAGGTGAGGTGACAATCTGGTCACAAATGCAGATAAGTCCACGCCCTCGGAGCTTCACCGGCCGGTGCACCCCAAAAACCCTGAGCCTGCCATCTCCCAAACAGCGCAGACAGACCCTCCCTCAGACTGACTTCTTTGTGCTTTTTTTTTTAATGTTTATTTTTGAGAGAGAGAGAAAGAGGAGAGGGGACAGAGGGTCTGAAACGGGCTCTGCACTGTCAGCACAGAGCCCAACACGGGACTCGAACTCAAGAACCGCGAGATTATGACCTGAGTCAAAGTCCAATGCTCAAATGACAGAGCCCCCAGGCACCCCGTTTGTGCGCCTGGAATGCTACCGAGTCCACAGTCATGTTCTCTGAAGCACAATTATATTGTCACCTTAGAGACACGGCCTCACAGAGGAAGTACTTTTCAGCAAAAAAAAAAAAAAATCAAGAAAACTTTGTGTTCTTCCAATCCTTCTGGAAGCTGGGCCCGTCAGCCTCCTGGCACAGCCCGGCCGCACCGGAGATTAATATTTCAAAACTCGTCATGGGCAGTTGAGGGGTCTCTGCCGCTGCCTGCGTCTGACAAGCTATTTATCACGTCGCTAAGTGCCAGCATTAAATTATCCCTGCTGTTATGACAGCAACATTCTTCATCTGGGTTACCGCCTCCGTGCAAGGCAGCCTGCAGCCGCTCTGTCTTCTGTTCGGTCTTTTCAGAAGTGTATCGATCTCTGCACTTCGTACCGAAGGGAAAAGGAAGGCGGAAGGAAACGGGGAGGGAGGGAAGATCCATCCTTTCAAAAATACGATGGTGGCGCGGCTGCGGTTCCTCCCCAACCAGAAAACTTGTTTTCACAGAAGACACTCTCTTGCTTAGATCTTCCTTCTTCCCGGGAACCGTATGAAAGATTAACCTGTAAATACATTGAGATGGATTTTGATAAACACACTCACAGTGGAATAGCGTCCTGTATGTCTGCAAGAAAGTTTTCTGCATCTATTACCTTTCCCTGCACCAGCCCCGACAGCCAAGTGCCAACTGGAGAGCCGTTTGCCTGTCGCGTGTCTGTGACTGGAGAGTTGGGGGGCGTTTATTTTCCTCCATAGAATTTTATTCCGTTTTGTGAGGCTCCGGGATAATTCCAATTTCAGGGAGAATATTTTCCCCTGGAAACTGCAGGGGCTGGAAATGCTGGGGGAGAGAACAGAGCCGTCAGCATTTTTGGCGATGTTTTTAGAGAGCAAGGGGCACAGTGATCCTCAGAGCCACACCGCTCAGGACTCGAGGGCCACTTCTTTCCCACTAAGTGAAGTCTCGTCCAGGAAACCAGACCCCACGTCCAACGCGATGCCGTGGATTCGCCATGTGGCCTAGGATACACGAGGGGCTCGGTGCGGGGGGGACATAGGATTCCACCACTGGTGGGAGGTCGACCAGGAGCCTCCCCAGTGAGGGCGGGGTCTCAGGTCAGCGAGAGGAGCCCGAGAGAATGTTCTGGCCTAGCAGACGCACACCACCCGGGCAGATCCGAACGCCCCTTCCTCTTCCTGGCGGAGAAGAAAGACGCCGAAGCAACCTCTTTATTAGGATTTGGCATTTAGCTCAGATTCAAGCTGGAGAAATACAAATGCAAAGTCAAATTGTTTATGGTTCCCTTTCTTCTCAACGAACTTGAATTCAATCAGTGGAGTATAATTCATTTGAACCTGAAGGACATGAGGGAAGGAAAGGAAAGGCACATGAGGAGGTGAGCCATGTCAGACTCCAGAAAATGTGGCTTAGTCTTCTTGATGCTTTAGGGGGAAAAGGGAGGGGACCGAAAGGAAAGATTATTTCCTTTGATGCAAATGTATCCATTCCCTTCAAGGCCCACACACACGCACATGTATGGGGACCGGCCATGGGATGCACTTGACCTTGGCACTCCTGTTCGGTCAGTGGATGCGAGGCCAGCCTGCCTCTCTCCAGCCTCCAGCCCATCAAGCAGGGTCTACACCTACGGGGGCAAAACAACAATACTAATCGTAGTATTTTCAAAGACTTTGAGAGAAAACCAGCAGGTCCTGACCAGGTGACATCCAGTGTGTCCCCAGAAGTGACTCCTCACGAATGTGGGGTCCCTTTACCCGCCCCTGTGAGGCTGCGTTCCTGGTGGCACAACCCTTGCTGAGAGGAAGTGAAAACACCCCGAGTTTTTCCTCGCCTTCTTACGCGTTCACTTCCTCATCTGAATAGAACTTAGAAAACCAGACGGGTTTTGGGAAAACAGGACACAGAGGTAAACAGAAGAAAATCCGATTTTAACTTAGGCACTGAAGCTATCTAAGAGCTTGTAAGGCAGAGAAAACAGAGATTGAGAACACATTATTTATTTACATGTACTTTCTTTCCTCTCTCCTCTGAGACTTCTCGTTAAGGTGTAAGATCTCTACAACTCAGTCCAGTATAACACACACGCATACAGAAAGAAAAGTTTGGGTCATGTTGAGGAAATTTCCATTCCGATTTAAAAGTCCGTTATCTTGTGCGGTATTAGCGCATTAAAGAAGAAAATTACAGTTGGAAGAACTGAACAGGTTATGAATTTTCCTCTCACGTATGGGCAAACACATGGAACGCCTCCATCCCTGTGTCCTGGCAAGTCGAAACAGTCCACAAATAAGTCAAAAGATCAGAGTAATGCACATATTGAAGGGATAGCAGTGATTTTGTTTATATATTTTAAATATAACTGACTCGTGTATAATCCATTAGAACCCTTCCCCCCAATGAGAGGTGATTTTTCATACCTTTATTATTTTTAGTCAAACATTTTCTTCTGCAAAATTTCAAACATGCAAATAAGGGGAAAAACTGTGGCAGCGACTCAGCCCGCACGCCCACATCTAGATCACGCGCTCGCTTCCGACCCCGCGGCCTCCGCCCACATCTGCCCACAGACCTGTCTCACCCCAGCAGCGTTCAAAAGGCACTGCAGGCATTGATACACCTCACAAATACTTCAGCATTTGTGCCATTACTTAGCGTTCGTGGATGCTTATGCTTAGATTTTTCTTTTGAGGCAATATTCACAGACAACAAATCCACGAAGCTTTAAGTGCATATTTACTGAATCTGGCAAATGCATACACCTGTTTAACTCAAACCCTAGCCAGACTGAGACAATTACCATCATCCCCCAAACTCTCTCTTGCCCTCATCTGGTTGACCTGCACACACGTCTGTGGTTGAGCCCCCACAGATGACTGCTGTCCTGACTTTTTTTTTATCATCGGCTACTTTTGCCTGTTTTAGAATTTTGAATAATTTCCTTCTAAGTAAGAATTTTCACTCTGACGATTATTTCTGAGATCCGTTTTGTGTTTCATGCAGCTGCAGCAGTGGGCCATTCCTTTTTGATTCCGAGCAGTGGTCTTTCTTCTTTTTAAATTTTTTAAACGTTTATTTATTTTTGAGAGAGACAGAGAGAGACAGAGACAGAGAGAGAGAGAGCAGGGGAGGGGCAGAGAGAGGGAGACACAGAATCCAAAACAGGCTCCAGGCTCTGAGCTGTCAGCACAGAGCTTGGTGTGGGACTTGAACTCATAATCCATGAGATCATGACCTGAGCGGAAGCCGAACGCTCAGCTGACTGAGCCCCCCAGGCCCCCCTCAAACAGGGTTCCTTCTGTCGGTGTGCATCCCAGTCCCGCTGCTAACTGTGCAAAGGTGGCAGCTGCAGCTGCTTTCATTTGTTCCTCACGTTGATTTATTATCCAAATATTGTTTGAAAGATAGTTGATGAATTGATGACCTATTCAAAAACAGCGTGCCAAAACGATCTTTTGTGGAAGTAGAAGATACTGTTTCACTGATTCATCTAGAATGAAACCTTCCACTAATCAATGTTTTACTGAACATTTGGATTATGTCCGAGATGCTACCAAAGAAGTAACCCCAGAATTTGAACCCAGGCAATCTGGTTCCTGCCATCGACGCAGAGTTACACACGTTTTTAGTTCTTTTTTATTTGAATATCTTTTAGGGAAACCTTATAAGAAGTTGAAGGGGATATTTGCAACAATGAGTACCGCACCACAGCGTTCCAGATTCCATATATTGTGCCTTTCTAGGAGTGAACGGAGCCCGTACGTGTCTCTCTCTCTCTCACACACACACACGCACACACTACGTATGTGTGTATTTTGTGAATATATTTTCGTGTTTGGATGATAAAACACATATTAACTCAAATAACCTTTTGGTAATTAACTGACATGGTAAACAACTGCTTTCTCATTCTATAATAAGCTTTTTGTAAATATCAGAAAAAAAAAGATATTTTTAAGTTTCCAAATGGAAAACTTGTACACATAATTTCACATTTTAAATTGCGAATTCCGTTTTGAAACGGCCCCTTTCTTCGACCCTGTGAAATCACCATTGTCTCTATTCATTAGTGTGTTTGGACGAACCCATTTGGACCAATATCATATTTAAATGAGAATGCGGTCCTTCAGAACTGCCTCCCTAGGCCGAGCACAGCGCCGTACTTGATGGAGAGAGTCCTCGAAGCCGGCATTGAGTGCAGACTCTGGCTTATTTTGAGGTCATGGTGTACCTTCTAGAAAATAAGCCTGCGTTGAATAGAATGTCAACACTTGGTCAGCCATTACCAGGTTTGAAGATGACGTCAGAAGCCAAACATGTGTAGAATGCCTTTCATCTGAATACATAAAAAATAATGTGTGCGAGAAGCTAAAACAACAGAAAATGACAAAGATGAGATTAAAAACACCCCAGAGACGAGGAGTTCTGTTGACAATGTATTCAAAGTTTTGTGCAACACAAATTAAATATAATACAAGGTACTTTTCAATTATTAAGACGAACTTTCCCCCATAGATTCAAACTGTTAATAAAAAGAGAAAAGATAATTGCGCTCCCGCTTAGCTGCCCAGTGTCTGTCCCTCGAAATGCACTGGTGTTTTAGACTCTCTTGTGGTTACTTTCAGAGCTATTGTGCGTTTATGAGCCTCGTTAGTCTCTAATGCAGCTTCACATGTCAATCTTTATATTACTGAAGGACAATTAGGCAAGCCATGTAATTGTGTTGTCACTTATTAATTTCAAGCTCCAATGTCATAAATTATATGCTTTAATTAATACTGTGTCAATGGCAATCTGTAACTTTGAATGCATGCAGAGGTTAACAAGAATACATAATTAAAAGAAAACAGTGAATAAGGGCACGGCTGAACAGTTTATAAAATTAGGCAAGAAAGTGAATGCTTTGTCAGCATGTAAGCACCATGATTAAAAAGGGGGGGGAATGGAGGAATTAATAAACTGGAGTAGAGGAGTAGACGCCATGGAAGGAGACAATAAAAAAATGAATTTAAGAAAGATGCATGAATGAGTTAGCAGATATAATGAAGCATTCTAAACCGAGCCACTCAAGAAACTGGGTATATTTGTTGCTCTGGTCTGAAAGTTTGTGTCTCCCCTCAAGTCTGTAGGCTGAAGCCCACCCCTCAAAACGGTATTAGGAAGTGATCAGGTCGTGAGGGCAGAGTAGACGCAAGGAGTCAGGGCCACTACGCTGCGGCCCCAGCGCGCCCGTTACCCCTTCCACCCTGGAGGACAAGATGAGAGGATCTGGCCCCGCCCCGGGAAGAGGGCCCTCCGCGGAGCACGCCCATGCTGGACCCTGACCCTGGCCGTCCAGCCCCCACAACGGCCAGAAAGAAACTATTTATAAGCCACCCAGTCTGTGGTACTTTGTTATAGGCTAAGCATTTCTCAAGAAATGTTTCCAGTTAATTGAGTTGGTAAAATCCTTCTTAGGTTCAATTCCCAATGTTGGAAACCTTTCTGAAATGTATGACCTCACTCACCTGCCTTAGAAAGTGCTGGACTGTTAGTCATGTTCTGGAGCTTGAAACTGTGGTAGTGCCTCAGGGAGTTCCCTCTAAATGATATTCTGATGGCTGTGGTTACAGTTAAGAAAGGTTGCCTACATACATTCCGTCCTGTTCTGTTCTATGATATTAATGTAAAGATTTCACACACATGATGTCTTAAAAGAATATATCTAGTATTACTGTTAGAATTTGCTCCTTTTTTCCATAAAATTAGATTGTCGATCTGCTTTATTGAGGATCCTGTTTAGGATTGAATGCAGGACTCCCAGAAACTGGAAGTTAAGAGGAATGTCGAAAGCTGCCTGATGCAATCCATTCATTTTACAGACGCGGTAACAAGGCCTTCAAAGTCAAAGGGCGATTCTATGGCAAAGCCAACGATGGTGCGTTTGGGGTGGCTCTTATTACAAGTTACAATATTAAAAATTTGCGTTTGGGGCTCTTATTACAAGTTACAATATTAAAAAAAATTTTTATTACATTTCATTTATTTTTGAGAAACAGAGAGAGACAGAGTGTGAACAGGGGAGGGGCAGAGAGAGAGAGGGAGACACAGAATCCAAAGCAGGCTCCAGGCTCTGAGCTGTCAGCACAGAGCCCAATGTGGGGCTCAAAACCACGAACTGTGAGATCATGACCTGAGCCAAAGTCAGACACTCAACTGACTGAGCCACCCAGGTGCCTCTAAAATATTCTTTTCTTCTTTTAATTTTTTTAATGTTTTTATTTACTTTTGAAAGAGAGAGAGAGACATTCTGAGCAGGGGAGGGTCAAAGAGAGAAGGAATCACAGGATCTGAAGACAGGCTCAGGCTCTGAGCTAGTGGTCAGCACAGAGCCTGATGCAGGGCTCGAACCCATGAACCATGAGATCACGACCTGAGCCGAAGCCAGACGCTTAACTGACTGAGCCACCCAGGTGCCCCTAAAATATTCTTATGTTAGATAAGGTGGCAATTAATGTTAACTGGAAATGGGGTCAGAACCAACTTATTTCAGTTAGAAATTCTGCAGTGTAGATAGGAGATGCACTTGACAACTAGTACAGGAGATAAAGAGACCTGGTTGGGTCGGTAGAAGTCTAAGGACCACGTGATCAAGAAGCATAGTCATTGGAATCGTCATGATCCCTCAAGTATCCATGGTCACTGCTGCTGGAAGTGCATGGGGGGCCGTGGGGACATGGCGGTGCTCTTCACGGAAATGTGGTAAAGGAGTAGAGTGGACGGCTCAGCACTCGTGCTGGACTTGACCTCCCTCCTCTTGTGAATTGACTGCCTTCGGACATTTTCATGGACGATTGTGAAAACAACTTCAGCCCAGACTGGGAGGTGTCCAGTTTTCTCCCCAAAATCATGAATTTATTCTCATCGCAAACTGAGGTGCAAGGGCACATGGACCGATTCTATGCACGTGTGATCATTTTCATCGTCATAGCTAACCATGTCAGATATCCACGACACAAGGAGTTTAGAATTGACACAACTTGTTTATCTACCCAAGTCATGGTGTGAGGAGGGTGTGTCATTTTATAACTGAGTGACTTTGGGAAGTTGGGATATCTCCTGGAATCCAGCGCTCCCTCCGCACCGGACTGCCGGCGTGACTCACAGGACAGCTGACACAGGGTTCAATGAGCTACGAAATGAACAAGCACATTATGAACTGTCAAGTGTCCCACATGAGATTTTGGTTATGTGTGTTATACTGGTGTTTTTATGCTGTTGAATGTTCTTTTGAAAATATAATAAACAACTCAGTGGGTTATTGGCGATGACTGTTGAAACAGCAAAGCCATATGGAGTTGACTTTCAACATGACCCAGCAACCCAGGAGTGCTCTGGAATACAGCTGAAGTAAATGAGTCTGCAAGTCTGGAAGAGGCATCTGCACCCATGTCCTCTGAACACTGTTTACAATCATCGAGACATGGAAACGACCTAAGTGTCTATCAGTGGACGAGTGGATGAAGAAAATATAGTACAGAAACACACAACAGAGTATTATTCAGCCATAAAAAAGGAAATCCTGACGTGCATGACCACATGAATGAAACTCAAGGGTAGTATGTTAAATGAAGTAAGTCAGGAAGAGAAAGACAAATGCTCTATGATCTCACTTACATGGAGAAGCTGAAAAAGCTGAACTCATAGTCTGGCACCTTAGCCCGCTCAGCCATCCTGACACCCAAGCTGAACTCATAGAAACAAAGAGGAGAAAGGCAGATGGGGAGAGGAGAGGTGGGAAGACAGTAGCCCAAGAGTAGGAAGTATCAGGTGTAAGATACATAGTTCCAGGATCTAGGGTAGGCATGGGGACTATAGCTAACAACACTCTGTGGTACACTGGTGAGCAGCCAAGATAGTAAATCTGGAACATTCTCACCACACACAGAATCACAGCAATTATGTGAAATGATGGAAGTGTAACTATCACTATTGTGGTCATCATTTCACATTAGGTATCAAGACCATCATGTTGTCCGTCATCAAATTATCCAAAGTTATATGTCAACTGTCTCTCCAAAAAGCCAGAAAAACAAGAGGCAAAGATGACTAAGGAAGCCAACAACCCACCCTTCATGCTCCACCTATAGATCCTGTCTTGTTCTGTTCAGACAAGCAACTACAATGAATGTTTTCCACCAACAAATATGAAGTCAATGAATACAAGGAAAGAATTGTCAGGCAATTTGTGAAAAATGCATATTTCTGGAAGCATCATTCTATGAATAAATGAAATTCTTTGGTGCGATCCAGCTGGGGCCAGGTGGACAAAGCATGAAGCCAGACTCCTCAGCACAGGCGTCTTCTAGCCGGTCATGCAGGCAAAATGAGCCTTGCGTGGCATGGCTGGTAGCCATGTGACTGGCAGGGTCCTTAGCCCTTCCCGCAAAGTTCTTTCTTACCTGTCATTTTCTGAATAATTTCTAAGCAGAAAGACTGTGTGATTAGCTGCATGCATCATCTCATTTAATTTTTGCAAGCTTAGTTCTAATGTTATCCTGCTTATATGGGTGAGGAGATTGGGGTTTCGATTGGTTAAGTATCTTATTCCGTATCGCACAGCAAGTAAATGGCGGTGCTGGGTCTGTCTAAATCCGAAGCCCACATTCTTAATCACTATAGAGTAAAGCCACTAGTAGCCTTTACTGAAATACTCTAACTCCTGGAATTATTTCTTAAAGAAATAATTCCATAAAATGAAAAACTAAGTGGAAAACAATCATCTTGGTTTTCTGAACTCATCTGTACATTCAAAGGTTGGGAAATAGTTTATGAAATTCTGTTCAATCACATAATATGTGGAGAGTGCAGATAATTATAAAGATCATCCAGCCACTGTTAAGTGAAAAGTAATTGGACGATAACATTGAATGTTGCTATTTTGGGGAATATGTAGTAAGTACATGAGGGCAAAAACTGAACGAAAAGGAAGATGAATATTTTTGTTTTTCTCTATTATCAAAATTCACGATGCCTTGATTTTACTTCTTTCATTCTTTTTCTCCCTTCTGTTAATGGTTTTGTGCCTCGATGGCATTCAGACACTGGCGCCATCCCCTGGGTCCGTGAACCATGAGAGACCAGCGGAGGTGAGAAGCTACCATGAGGCAGAAAGCGCAACAGGAGTGCGCCCTGCACCCTCAGAGTCACAGGACCCCGGGTGCCTGCCTGTGCCCCGGGAGCAGGTGATCCTGAAGCATTCCCGGGGGAGGTGGCAGGGGGACCCTTGAGTCCCCTAGGGGAGCATGGATGGAGGCAGGAGCAAAAGGAGCCTATTTTGGACATAAAAGGGAAATGTGGGATTAAAGCATGTGCTCCTTGAAAGCGCTAGTACTTTGGTTTGTCCGGGGTAAGAACTGCTTGCCAACCGTCTGTCGGTCTGTCATTCATCTATCTAGCCATCAACTATTATTTTCTCCCCCACCACATACAAGCACATCCACGTGGCCACCACCGGTTACTTAAAATTCACTTTATTTGGCTAAAAGTTTGTTAACTTGCCACACATTTTTTTATGTAGAAAGCAAAGCCTCTTGTACATGGTCCATAGAAGAGATGCACATAATTTTAGGACTGAAAGGACTCACAAATATTTACAAATATTCCTGACTTGGGAATCTGTGGAGTTGTATATACATATATAGTTACATTATATATAATATACCTATACTTATACCTACATCTGCATTACCTACCTTTTTCTGTGTCTATCATTAATCTATCATCTATCTGTACCTATTATCTATGTATCCATCTATCCATCCACTCACACATCCACTCATTTCTCATATATCTATCCATCTGTCTTCTATCTATCTATTTATCATCTGTCTGTCTACAATCTATGTATCTATTATCCATCTATCCATCCACCTATGATCTATCCATCTATCCATCAGTCATCTATCTCTCCATCTGTCTACTATCTATCATTTACCTATCATGTATCCTCTATCTATGTATCCTCTGTCCATCTGGGCATCGATCCATATGGAGAAGGACAGACAGAGGTCTATCTACCATGCGCCCTCTGTCTGTGAATCCTCTACCTATCATATACGCTCTAACTATGTGTCCTCATGTGTCATCTATCACATATCCTCCATCTACGTGCCCTCTCTCCAGCTGGGCATCGATCCACATGGAGAAGGTCAGATGGAAGTTTATCTATCATGTAACTGTCTGTCACATACGTTCTATCTACGTATCCTCTATCTAGGCACTCACTCATATGAAGAATGACAGAGGGAGGTCTCTCTGTCATGTGTCTCTCGGCCACATATCCTCTGTCTATGTATCTTCTGGCCACCTTACCATCAGTTCATATGGAGAAGGACAGACAAGGTACATAACACACGTGCATATTATACACATGTCATATCAAACAAATTCTCAAGGTATGTTGAGGTTGAAGTTGGGAAACTAACAAAATAAGATGAAATTCTCTTAACCTGTACTGGAGCCCTGGGTAGAGTCCCGTAATGGAAACCTGGCTAGTTTGAACAATGCCAGTCTGCATCTTTAGTTTCCTTAATTTCCGAAAGAATCTGATTCTGTTAGATATGTTGTATGACTTTACCAACAATCTCTGAATTCTGGTTTCTTGAAAATCTGCTTCACAGTGAAAAACAATGAGATGATAGTAAAAACAAAAACAGAAAATTGAAAAAGCAATCTGGTTCACCACACCTGGTTGTTTAATAATATATTTATTTCTGACTTTGCTTTTTTGGGGGCCGACTAAGCTCTCTGATTTGTAGGTTATGTTCTCTGTGAGGGTTTATCCAGTCTGGGGGGCTCAAGTCACCTGGAGTAGGGTAATGTCCTAGTGCTGAGCTCCATAGATTCTGTGCACGGCCAATCAGACCCACCAGCACCAACTTTAGGCCTACTTTCCACAGGGAAGAGTTCCAGAAAGTATTTGTCACCTGAATTTTTCAGCATTTAGACTAGGCTCTGTCTTCACCTTCATAGTACTCAGTGCCTTGGTGGGGTGGGGGTGGAGGAGTGAAATACACACACAGATACCTGTACGTGCATATATGTGTATAGATAGATGATAGACAGATAGATAGATTGATAGATAGATAGACAGATAGATAGATAGATAGATAGATGATAGATAGATGTGTCTACCCACCTCTAGCAATGTCTATTGACAATGTAACTGATTATATGAAGCCCTAAGTCTTTCCACTTGGAGTCATCCTGTTTCTTGCTTCTAATTTTTTCTTCATTGGATGACAGTGGCCACCACAATGCGGTGTTTGTCTTGGGTAATTTGTCAGAGGCTCAGGAGTCTCCTTCACCACTTGATGAATGAATTATACCTGAATTGTTTGAAGACCATTAAAAAAATTACTTTGATCAAATTAAAATTTAAGAAATTTTACATTACATTGATGTACTGTCAAGTTTTTTCACTATATATTTTCTTCTGTAGAAAAAAACAATTCAAAGACTAAATTTGGAAAAGCCTACTTAAGTGAAACTGTCACTACTTGCTGTGCCATAAATATCATTTTTATCCATTGGTATAATTTTATTCTATCTTTATAATGTTTATTTATTTTTGAGAAGAGAGAGACAGAGTGTGAGCAGGGGAGGGGTAGAGAGAGGTGACACAGAACCGGAAACAGGCTCCAGGCTCCGATCTGTCAGCACAGAGCCCGATACAGGGCTTGAACTCACAAACTATGAGATCATGACCTGAGCTGAAGTCAGACACTTAACTGAGCCCCCCAGGTGCCCCTCCATTGTTGTCATTTTAGATTTGATGCATAACTTTGAAACACTAAAAAGGCAAGAAAATTGCAGATGCCTTCATTGTTACTGCTATTGTTTTCAGTGTCTCTAATACATCAAAATGAAAATGTACAATTGCATAAAGTATAAGGCATATTAATAGAAGAAGCAGAGACAAATCTAACGTCAACTGAAGAACAAAGGGGTTCCTGCACCTGCACGTTTCACGATCGCTTCTCCCATCCCTGCTCCAGAACCATCTCCAGGGACTCTCTGCCCTGAGTCCCCCGGTTCCCCCCTGAGGTGTCCCCTTCTTTAAGGCAGAGCCGCCACGAAGGGGCGCGTTCCTCAGCAGCGTGCGCCCTCTTCTCGTGTGTGACGGCGTTGTCGCTTCACATAAAATGTGGTCATTTAAGTCGTTTCCCCTCCCGGTAAGCCACTTGCACAGACGGGAGCTCTGGAAGAGGAGGGGTTGTGTTTTTATTGCCCCGGGGTCTCCGGCAGCCTCCTGCGCCGTCACCTGTGCTTTATGGTGGTCAGGTACGGAAAACGGCCATTTCTTAAGGTCATGGCTGTGGGCAGAACTTCAGTATGGCCTGATAACGGGGGAAGGCAGTCCCTGTCGAAACTGCACAGTGCATTTTCAAATAGATTCCGGGCCTGAGAATGCTCCAAATCTGCCGCCGCCCGACGCTCTCCGGACCGGCGGCTCCGCTCACCGGTGTCATATTTGTGATTCCTTCTCAGAGAAACGTCTATTGCCATTTACTTTTCCTGAGCCATGAAAAGGAGCCACTCACGTGTAGCCACGGGCTCCCTTCAATAGACCTTCATTGTCCCTTTTTGATAGGAGGAACGGATGAATTAGATACCTCCAATTCTAACATTTACTGGAAAAGATGAATTATATTTATTCTACAACAAGTAATAATGGATAACCCATGTACAATAAAAAAAAAAAAATCCAAGCAGGATAGCAAGTGGTCGAGATTTGCTATCTTTCAATATACCTCTTAAGTGGTAATAGGATAACCCCTTCACATGTTGGGAGCCCATCAAGCTGCCCCTCGGACTTGACCCTGGGTGAAACAGGAAAGTCAGGTCTGCTCACAGCAATTCAACTTGTGTGCTCGCCAATAATGAAGTGACCAGAAATAATATAAAACCCGTGGCTGCCGTTTGATGATTTTTGTCTGGGATAAGAACAGAGATCCTGATTCGGACTCACAGTTCATTTCATTTTTCACTCCTGATGAGATCTCAGCTGTTATCTGATAAAATTGAACAACCATTACTAGGCTCTGCAGAGTAAAGCCCCTTGACTGCCCTTAACAGAAATCCTATACACTCCACTTTGTCAGCAGTTTTGAATCCATCGTCGTAACAAGATGATAGGAATAATCTTACCAACCGAGATTGACAGTTCATTTCAGAAATCAATATTTACAATTTACTTCTTTCAAAGTTCATTCGAGAGAAGATTCCATATTATCCCTCTCCAAATAAGCTGATCATATCTCAGCCGTCCCCGGAATGAGTTTTCCCAAAATGTGAATTTTTGGTAAAAATCAATGTCAGCATTGTGCACTTTAATCTCGCCTATGATGACAGTAAATCTTTATCTTTTTATGGGTAAACGCCAGTGGCTGCTGACACCATTTCCTCTCAGAACAAAGCTTGGTCCGTGTGGACTGTGGTAGATACATGAGCTCTAATGTGGCTGGACGTGTTTCACTGGGGTCATTAATCAGACGCCCTGACAGCCGCCCGCAGCCCGCAGGCTGCCGCGCCCGGAGCGCGGGGCTCGGCCTCCGCGCGTGTT
>NC_043713.1:1689831-1691870 GCF_006229205.1 Suricata suricatta
AATAACATTATTCATCTCCCAAATGAATTGATTTATTCAGAATTTTAAGTGAGATATTAATTAAATAGCACATGACACTGGTAATTTTTGAAAACACATGTATTTTTCAATTTACCTTAGAGTCCACATAATTTTTCTTCCAGGTGGCTTATAACTTCCATCATTATCTATCAATTAAGTGATTTATACAAGGTGATATTCTTGGCTTTTCTTTCAAGTATACACCTGTGGTTTCAGTAAGTATATAGAAGTGTTACAATTATTTCAAATTTAAAAGATTGACATTGCCATGGAGCATGTTTTAATCCTAAGGAAGAGTTTTATTTAGATTAAACAGAAAATTTCATTCTCTACGAGGGTTCATATGCTGAATTTCTCTTGGAAACTTACTTAATTAGAAGAGTGACCCAACGCATCTCTGATCTCCAGGCTGAGGACAAGCTAGTGCTGGGACTCCTCCGCACAAACCAGAGCACCACTGCCCAGGGCTCCCCGCACGGCGTCAGTGGGGCTGAAATATTCAATATCAAGGCCGAGCTTCCTCACTCATTAATCCACCTTTTCATCCCTTGACATTATTTAATACCATTTAAAGTGATCCAAGCCACGATCCACTATCGAGGACTATTTTAAAGACAGATTATGTGCAGAGTGACATTCCAACAACTCATTGCAGAAGATATACTGTCATTTCTCTACCCACATCTTACTCAAGACAGCTTCTGTCCTTCCTCTCTTAAAAGCTTGGGGGAAAGAAAGATTCAGATTCACTGGTTGGACGTCAGTGAGTGAGTAAGAGAGGGAGAGGGGGAGAGAGATGGGGGGCTATGTTTTATTACCATCTATAAACTTGAAAAGGAATCAAAATCAGCAGCTAAATAATGATTAAATTAAGGGTCCGCGCAAGAAAGAGTTGTGATTATTTCTAAGCAATTATTAATGACTGTTAGGAATAGATAGGGTTAGAAAACGACAAGCCTGGATTTGTAAATTAGGCACATGCTTCTCTGCAGTGGGCTTCCATTAGAAACATCACCTTCCAACAGAACAAGTTAGGAAGATCACACAAACCAAACGGATTTCAATTTTCAGACTGGCTGAATTTCACTCTCTTTCCTCAGCAGACACACGTAGACAGGATGAATGTTTTAGGACAACAGGCTTCTTCGGGGGAAAAAAAGAAACTCATTTTCCCCACTCTCAGGGAATCAGCGTTTTAAAATATATTTTTAATGGTGTGACAGGGCAGCATTTCAGGAGACGGAATACTGCAGGGGCTTATGCACTGTTAAAGCCCAAAGTTTAAATGCCATTCGCAGGATGTAACCTGCCGGTTTGCTTAGTGTCTTGGGGTGGGTGTGGTTTGACTGGAGGTGTTCCAACCAATAATTATCACAAAACACAAGTATGAAAACACAAAGTATATTTAAATCCATTCTTTAATATTTTTATGATATTTAATATAACCTTTATCCACATGACCTTTAACAACTGGGAATAGTTGTTAAAAACATTACGTCTGATTTAACTGGAAATCGAACGGCCACATTCGGCACCAGTTATTTTTCTTGAAAATGTTGGCAAGGGTGATGTCTCATTACCTGACAGTTACCTGAAATATATCCTTGCCGTATCACTGAGCGAAAAGAAAACAGTACTTTTCATACCAAGCAGCTGCAGATACAGTCATAAGCAATTAATTTATTATACTAATGCAATTAACATAGATAGAATAAATTAGTGATCTTCATTTAAAATTCACTGGATATTCTAATTCATCATTCAAAGTGTTTATCACATGTTTATATGGAATGTGTTCATTGTTTCCTGCTCCGCATTAAGAAAAAACACCCTGAGCCTTCTGACTCCAATAAAAATACATGAATTGTGTTAAGACCTCTGGACGGAGTGCTTTCAGTCACGGACTCCATCTCCCGGACCCTTCAGGAAATACGAATCAGCCCAAACCTAATGCAGGTGCTTCCCTGCCTCTAAGCCTACGGTGTTTGCCACTCACCACATTTAGGGGAAGCTCATCC
>NC_043713.1:1691970-1711787 GCF_006229205.1 Suricata suricatta
GATGGATCATGCTCATCTTGACTCCTAAATTTGGGCAACTCCTAAATCTCAACTCCTAAATCAAGTGTGGATGTGTGTTCCTGAGTCACTTACAGCACCAATACCCACAGCCTCACAATAGCTACCTTTTGATTTATGTGCACTGCTTTTCCTACACTAGCTTCTTTGGCTGACTTTATTTGGAATTTGTTGCCATCTACCATTTTCAGTGTCAGCAGATTTACATAGGAACGTGTCTCGCTTGGCCTGGATGAAAGGAGGGACATAGCTTGTCGTCTATAGCTCATCCAGAGACTAAAAACACATATCATTGCCCACCATCCCCGATGCATACCCAAAGCAGCAATGTCCTCAGCCTTTGTTTTTCCTCAGTTGGGAGCTTTTGGTAAGCCTCTCTCTATAATCAAGCCAAAAAGTGTTCCAAGGGCAAACAGCTCTAACAAATTGGCATCTCAGTGACACCTGTGGGGAGCTTGGTGGGGAAGGAAATGCTGTGTGTCAGTGGGGAAAGTGAGCTTCTGTGAAATTGGAGCTTGAATTTCCTGTCCCGATAAAAACAAATGTATCTTAAGACAAAGATGTAAATATATTTTCACACCCCTGTGTGACACTATTAAAAACCAGAGGCCAATATTATTTTAAAAGGGAAGGTTTAAGGTAAAAAACACAGTGAACAGAATGTGAGAAGGAGGCATCCAATCTAACTCTAAAAATTATAGTCGTAATGCAGTTGATGATGAGGGATGAAAATTTTGCATGATAACGATTTTAATGGGAAAGATAGAGTCAGGTACCACTAATAAGACACTTCTTTATCAGGTATCGTGCATGTGACTATTTTTCAGGGACAGTTCTGCATCCAAGAGTTCACAAAAGAAGCCTTCTGAACTCGCATTGTCTCAGTTTTATCGTAGAGAGGTCAGATTGGGTTGCAAGAGGAAAAAGGAAACATACATCGCATTGCCAGCAGGCTCCTGAGTACAATGAAGTAGAAAACCAACTGCTAAAGGTCAAGCCTGCCATTCACTAAATGTCCAAAAGGGAAATTTTGATTTTTTTTTTTAAATAAAAGGTAATTTGATCCATCACGACTGAATGTTACATTAGAAGATGCCCCACTTTGCCCTGATATAAACACAATAGTGCTTCAGGGAACAATGTCCAAGAAAACCCTGGGGTCCCAGCGAATATATTGATTTCATCTGAGTTAATAAACGTGTAACAGTGAAGCCCGCTAATCAGGGACCCATGGCCGAAATACCACCCTATCCTCCTGAGAAATGTGCGACTTCTTTATTCATATTCACAGACCCCAACACGGCCTCAACAAAAGAACTTTTCAAGTTCTTGAGGGACTGTCAGTCAAGATTCTGGTTTAGTTGGAGACAAGAAAAGATTGTTGATTAGTTTATGAAGGCAACATAAAGAAGACTCACAGATTCAGGAGATCATAGCCAACCTATTAAAGAAAAACAAAACAAATCAAGACAGACAAAATCTACTGCCTTACCAACTGCTAACTCGCTTTTCAGAACTGAGTTCTTATGCAAACTCTCTCTTCTGTACGATCCATTTGTCCCTGAGAAGGCCGTCCCCTAGTTAGCAACTGGGGGTGTCTCTCCAGCCCCCAAACAACCATGGATATCTACCTCTGTCTCTGTGTAACCTACCAAATGGTCCAGCTGAAAAAACCAATAAGTCAATCACTTTTAAAATTCTTGGACAGACATTCTGCCCCTGTTACTCCCTGGGGAGCCAGGGAGTAGGTCCCAACTGCACTGACTGGTGGTTTGACCTGGAGGTGAATTGAATGACTCAGCCTTCAGCTTCCTCACGTGGGAAAAGGTGCCGTTGTCTTCTAAGACAACAGCCACATCTTAATTTTTAGGAATCAACGGACTGAACTGGATTTAATATTGTAATTCAAAGCACAGCTCCTATGTGGAAGTAGATTTAAATTTCTTTGCATTCTGTAACCTAAAATAGAATTTTAACACCAATCCTAACCTTACATATTTATATTCTAGTTCTTTTCCATGGGAGTGACCATAAGGTCTGTGCCTCATGACGCAGGACACACTGAGGCTGCGGGACGGTCCTGTGCTTGCCGATCGAGGTCCCTAATCACAGAAAATAAGAACTTGATTATGAAACCGGCACATAATAATGACCCACTACTCTGGGATATGAATACATTCTTAGATAGTATTATAATTTCATGTTTTTTTATTGTTTTATGAATCACAACATGAGATCGTGTGTCTATAAAAGTAACACGCCATTGTGCTAACACACTGTCATCCTTCAAATCCCTGTGTCTGGACATTCTTTGATGTCTTGCATTCGTTTCTTCTAGACCCTGGAAGTTATCAGCCTTATTCTTTAGATATTTTAATAATGTTTTTGGTTTCCCCCCATTGACCCTAATTAAAAAAAATCTTTTTAGAAGTTCAGCTGTTTTAGGTGAAACATTGATTTCTGGTTTAATCCTTTCTTCATTGTACAGGGCCCCTCTCCTCTCCTTTCATTTCTTTGGCTTAGGGTGAATTTGTTTTCACTCTTCCTTCTACCTGGGACACCCTGGTAGCCGTGTCATCCGTGGTGACGGGGCTGTTTACTTCTGACTGTAAATAATGGCTACAGGCACTTAGAACTACAGGCATAAATCATTCTATAGCAAACAAGGAAAGAAAACTATTTTAAAAAGCCGCCTTAGAAAAGTAACTTAGCGGGTAATCTTCCATAAATCATTGAAAAGGCTCAGTGTGTTTATAGGCATCTTCCTCGCTTGTCATGTCCATGACATAAACTCCCCCAATCTCAGATCTAGTCCCTCACCTTCCCATTTCTTTACTTCTTGGTGGTGGTTGTCGGGGGCCAGGATGATTGGGTGTCTCCTGATATTCAGGAAATAACCTTGAAATAGCCAGTCTTCCAGAGGATTGACTTTCCAAGGACACTGCCAACCTGGGAGCGTTGGAGCTTGATGGGATCAGACATGAATTGGATGTCTGCAGCAGATACAGGAGAGGAGAAAATTAGTGTCATCTGGACCAATTTCCCTACTCTGCCTCAGCCTCCGCTTGATTATCTGTAAAGTAGGGGCGAGTGTGTACTCACTGGGCTCCTGGAGAATTATCAGAGGTAGCCCTGTGGCCTCTTTACAGGAAGCATTCAGCAGACACCCTAGTGTGACTACGTGGACTGAAATGATCTCGAATGCACCATATTACAAGTTCTCCTAGGTTAAGAGGATCAGAGGCAGAAGGAAGACGGTTTCTTCTATTGTCTCCCCTTCTTAAACAGAGCCACAGCTTGAGATATTGAGGCTGGCCCTTTCCCACTCCTCTTGGAAAGGTTGTGGCTGGCACTGGAAAGACAAGAACACAGAGGCGAGCAATCACTTCTGATGGTGGAACCTCCGAGCCCTCGCGGAACACACAACCGTGTATTTAATGGGAAAAAGAAAGAGTGGCCCAGAGCACAGCATAAAGCACAAAGCTCTATTACAGAGAACAGTCTCTAACTAATTTATCTAGCTTCATTCATTCATCTGTCAGTCGATATTAAATGGCTAGAGATTTCTGAGTAGAATAAAGAGGGAAAACATCCATTCAATTTTTTGTTCTGCACAATAAAAGTAAAGCAGAAAAGTTGTAGTAGGTCACACGTGTGTGATTTGGGGGAGGGGATGCTTGGGAGAATTGGAAAGAAGGAAGAAATAAGTTCTACGCTGAAGGGAATAGAAGCAGAAAGCACGTCACAAGCGGTAAATGGAATTCCCACTCTCCGGGCAGAGTGCTTCGGGGATTCTCCTGTATGCCGCAGTTTCCCCCCTTTTTATTTTCTTCTCCTCCAGGATATCGCTGAAGGGATCACAGTGGGAAATTCCTTGTGTCTGTCAGTTGATTGTGTCGTGAGGAGGCCAGGAGGGCTGGGAGCTGAAGATCTCTATCCGAAGTGGGGCAGATTGAAAGGCAGTGCGATGGAAGGGAGCCTCTAGCTTCTTGACCTGCTTCCTGACCTTGACACTCAGGCCCGCAGCCCTCCCAGGGAGCCTTGACATAAAGCTCACAACGCGCTTTGTCCAGATCCAATGCCGCCTTGACCTCACACCCACTTTGCCAGGAGCCTGACATGAATCAGCATGTCTAAGGACGGGTGTGCGGACGCTTGGATTCTGTTCCGCTTTTTTAGTAGATAACGCTCCTCTCTCCGGACCGGAAAGACTTGCCTCAGAATAAGAGAGAAGGTCAAGCAGCCTACATTCCATCTTTCTACCAAGTAAAAAAGACAAGAGACGTAAAGCTGGTAGCCCCCTGCTCCCTTGTTGGGGATATTTGTGGTGGGCTCAGCTCAGTGATGTTCCTGATGAGGTTTCTTGGGCTTCAATAAGAATGAAGTAAGTGACACGGATTCTTAAAGATAGATTTTCAGGTGCTACAGGCTCAAAAATGTAGCGTTGAGATCATCAACGTTTTCTCTGTTGGAGTGCAAGAGGTTATTTCCTTTCTTCTAGCCAGAGTCACAGGTAGAGCTCAAGGGCCAGCACACAGGGAAGGACTGTCATACGTATGATGTGCATGAAAGCAACCTACCAGATGGTCCATTTAGGACAGTAACCTGTTAGGTAATGGCCCCCATTGTCGTCATGAGATGCTTTGCACGTACATGTGACATCTGGGTCGCTGATGGGTTGACAATTTCTGAAAATTTAAGAAGAGTCTAATCACTCTTCAAAAGCACGGCAGTAGGAATCTCCCAGAGCTACAAAGACAATCCAGTGCTGCCCCTTGGGCCTCTCCTGCAGCTCCCCTGACTCTCCATCCCCCGCCCTGCTCGGCTCACCCACATTTCCTTCTCATCCCTGACATCGTAGACTTGATGTCATCCAGCCTTACAGTTCCACTAAAGGCATCTCACTCTCCGTCTGGGTGACACATTCAAACACTCAAAGACAAAGACAACTTGGTTGACCCTTCACAACGGTGAGCCAGCTCACTGCCTCCCCTACACCTGGGAGACCTTGGGGTTGGGGTCTGTCTTGGCCAACAGTGCAGCAGAGGCAAAGTGCTCAGGGTCAGCTTCTGGGGCTGTTCTCTCGGTGGGAGTTGGGTAGGAGCCTTTAGGATGTAATTTTAGTGTGTTTTTTGTATAGACGAGTAGCTTATCATTATAAGTGTCGTTGTACCGGAAAGTTCTCCCAAGGACTAGAAAACCTTGCAGCTTGTGGTTAACTTATTCTCATCCCACTAATTAGTGGAATAAATCAGCAAGCAAGCTGAAAGCTTTTCTACATCTTTTAATTGTCAAAAGACTATAGCATGCTCACAATAATATTACGAACAAAATTATCTAACTTTAAAGGTACAGATTTCCAGTAAAGATGAAAAAAATGTCAATAATACATGTTTGCACCCACACAAATAAAACTGCAGATTCCTGAAAGGTTGCATGTACATTCAGGAAACAAATATGTAGTAGGCAGATAAATGAATTTTCAAATCAAAGAAATCTACTGTCACTACAGTAGTATCAGTCAAAATAGGAGAATATAATAGGTGGTCCTAGGAGTCACATTGAGCAGTTGAAAGAGAAAATACTAAAACTCATGTGAAAGTGTAACAAGTTTAAACCTGATGTGTCTAATGTTAAAAAAAATGCGAAATGAATAGAGCAAAATCTACAATTATAATTCTAATGGACGATGTTGTCAAACTCTTCTTAGCAATTGACAGATCAAATAAAGCAAAATAATAATAGTAATAATCATAGTAAATCAGAAAAAAATAAAGTGCAAACACCTATATGATTAACAAACTTGCGATATAGGCTATATGTAAGATATATCATCCCTACCTAGAGGACACTACACATTCTTTTTAGGCACAGATGAAACTTACATGAAAATTCCTCAAATATCATGATGTCAAGTGAATTTCAACAGACCATAGAGAAGTGATAAAATACGAATGGATAATGTAACATAACCCAACATAGGACACTTGGAAATCACTTACCAGAAGAAAACCAAAAGGAAAAGTGAAAACTTATGTATAGATATTCACACACACACACACACACACACACACACTATAAAATGACTTGTTTGTGAAAAAAATTAGAATGGACAATAAATAGTGCACAGAACTTCATGATAATTAAAATGCAACTTATCAAAACTTGTATTCAATATAAGATGTTATAGGACGAATTTCTGCAAAAACCCAAAGGAAGCAAAAATGAAATTATAAAGTCCAGTAACATATGCCACAAATACATTTCTTCAAGATCCAAAATTTGATCCGAACCCAGGTAGTTCAGTCAGTTAAGCATCTGACCTCAGCTCAGGCCATGATCTCGCAGTCCGTGAATTTGAGCCCCACATCGGGATCTGTGCTGACAGCTCAGACCCTGGAGCCTGCTTTGGATTGTCTGTCACTCTCTCTCTCTGCCCTCTCCCACTCATGCTCTGTCTGTATCTTTCTCTCAAAAATAAATAAACATCAAAACAATTTTTTAAAAGATAGAATTTGTCAAAATTGTACTATTATGCTAAAATCTCTCAAAATAAAATGGAAAGCATGAGTGGTTCTATGACAATTAAAGATGTTGAATCAGTAAATTCTTTCCACCAAGATCTTAGGACAAAATACTTCTACAAATTAGTTCTAACAGAAAGATAATTCCAAGTTCACACACAATCTTTAAACAAAAGAAAATGAGGGATCATTCCAAAGTTCATTTTTGGGAATTCACAACTAGCAGTGCAATCATAACAAGTACAGACAAATCAAGATCAAGAATGAAAAACCTGGGGCACCTGGGGGCTCAGTCAGTTAAGTATCTGACTTCGGCTCAGCTCATGATCTCACGGTCCGTGAGTTCGAGCCCCGCATCGGGCTCTGTGCTGACAGCTCAGAGCCTGGAGCCTGCCTCAGATTCTGTGTCTCCCTCTCTCTCAGACCCTCCCTCGCTCACACTCTGTCCCTCTCTTCCTTTCAAAAAAGAAATAAACATTACAAAAAAAAAAAGAAAAAGCGAAGTATCTCTCTGGAAAAATGGATGAACCTTTCTTTAAAAAATGAGACAAAAATTCTAAGAAATATATTAGAAAATTTAGTCTTGCAAGATATTAAAATATCATAATGATAAATTTGAGTTTATTCTTTAAATGCCAGATTGGTTCAGTGTGAGAAAATGTATTAATATCATTCGCTAAATCAATGAATTACAGTAGAAAAAGCTAAATAACCTCTACAAGAATGTCAGAGATACAGAAAACAAATTCAGGGAAATTTGGATTCATTCAGGTTTTTATTTTTTTAATTTTTAATGTTTATGTATTTTTGAGAGAGAGAGAGAGAGAGAGAGAGAGAGAGGGAATGAGTGGGGGGGGCAGAGAAAGAAGGAGACCCAGAATCTGAAGCAGCTCCAGTCTCTGAGCTGTCAGCACAGAGCCCAATGTGGTTCTTGAACCCACGAACTATGAGATCATGACCAGATCTTACACTGGATGCTCAACTGACTGAGCCACCCAGGCGCCCCTTCATTAATGTTTAAAAAAAAAACACCTTAGCAAATAGAGGTATGAGATAAATTTTATAAACATACAGAGGAAATTTACAATCAATAAAAAAAACATTACTAAAAATATTCCCTCTAGAGTTAGAGCTAACAAAATGAAGCTATCTATCAAGATTTTTATTTAAGATTTACAAGGATACTTTCCAATGCAATAGGGTAAGAAAACAAATACAGTTATAATAATTGACAAGTAAATTCATGATTGCCTGCAGTAAAATCAAAAGGTTCTATGGATTACTTGTTAATCTATAAGACAGCCAGAGAAAAATGGCAACCTAACATGAACATGCAATTGTCAATTGTATTTCCATATTACAAAAGCAAATAAAAAATATAATTACTATTTACAATGGCTATAAAATAGTGATACCTGAGGATAAATATAATAAAAGGCTCACAATAGTAACCTACCTAGCAACATACAAAATCATTGAGGCAAAATTGAATTAGGCAATTCACATAAGAGAAAACACAAATGGCGATAAAGTATGTGAACGGTGCTCAGTCCCTGTTATAAACAGGGAAATGGAAAAGACTATATATATGAAATTGCATTTCTTTCCCCCAAGTTATGTATCTGAAATTACCAAGCATCTACAAGAGCCAATGGGAAACACACACTGCTTATCAGAGTGTAAATCACACACCAGCTCTTGGGGGAAACAATGCCATTTTCTACCAATTAGAAGTCAGTCCTGCCCTGTGACCACAGTCCTGTCTGACCTCAGACCCTGGGGCGGCTCGGGCCCACACCCACCAGGACACATGCCTGAGGCAGCACTCTTTGTGGTAGTAGAATATCTGCAAACACTGAAAATACCCAACTGCACACTGGGCACATCAGTTACCAGTTCCTAGAATGCAATGCCGTGCACACCACGCCTTGTGAAAATGATGAGATGTTCACACACATTCGCACGGATCATTCCCAAGTGTAATTGTGAGCAAGAAAAGATGGTTGTGGGGAAAAAGACCTGTGTTTGTTGCTATTTGCCTAAAGGTTAAAAGAATAAAGCAATTTTGGGGAGGGAGAAGAAAACAGAAGATATTACAAAATATTGGGGCGCCTGGGGGGCTCAGTCAGTTAAGCGTCCGGCTTCGGCTCAGGTCATGATCTCATGGTCCGTGGGTTCGAGCCCCACATCAGGCTCTGTGCTGACAGCTCAGAGCCTGGAGCTGCTTTCAGATTCTGTGTCTCCCTCTCTCTGACCCTCCCCTGCTCGCACTGTCTCTCTCTGTCTCTCAAAAATAAATAAAACACATTAAAAATTTTTTTCAAAATACTGAAACAAGAAACTGCGGCTGATGGTTCCTTCAGGGGGTGGGTGGGGGACAGCAGAGACGGAGTCAGTGAGGCCAGGATTGCTCCGTTTCTGTGCTTGGTGTCCAGTACCAATCAATTACATGGTTGACTCAAGTTAGTTTCAAAACCTGACAAATTCAAGTGAGAATTTCTCTCTCCTTTTCTATAAGACTCGTCTTCTTCGGATCTTTCCCAACTTAATAACCTGCTCCATCACGTAGTCAGAAATGTTGAAATGACCCTCCCCTGACTACGCACGCTGCTAATTGCCAAATCCGACGGAGCTTGCCTGCTAACTCCCTGTCAATTCCGACCTCAGCGCAGGCCACAGCGCCTCCCTCTGGTTGCTCCCCTCCACCTCCAGCGGCTGCATGACTAACATGCAGCCCCCAGACTGATCTTCCTGACACCCCTCTGCCTGCCTAAAACTATCTGGGGGCTGCCCTTGGCTCCGATGCCTTAGTGCCAGGGAGGCCCAGGGTGAGCCGACTCATGCACCTGTAACACTCACAGCCTGGCTTCCTCCTCTCTGTTTGCAACATTTCAGCCATACAGGTCTGTGTGTAGGCCTAAACCTTTTCACCCCTCTATCCTTCATAGTGCACACTCTCTCCGTTTGCCTCGCTAATTTTAACTCGTTACTTAGGTCTCAGAGTGAACCTCACTTCTGCAGGAAAGCCCTTTCTTAATCTGCAATGTGATTTAGACTCACCTGATATAATGTCTTTATAGGATCCTACATTTGTTCCTAGGAGCCCCCTTGACAATTGTCATTACCCAGGAGACTGTATTTCCCATTAGACCAGATCCCCGTATCTCCCCGGAGCTAGTGCAGTAACATCCCCAATGTGTTCCCTGCACCATGACTGTCTCCCGTCAGCCCTTTCAACATACCAGCCAGTGTTCCCAGTACATTTGTAAAGAATGAGGCCCATGGGGGGCTCAGTCAGTTAAGCTTCTGACTCTTGGTTTCGGCTCAATTCATGATCTCATGGTTTGTGACTTCGAGCGCCTACTTATGGCTCTGTGCTGACTGTGTGGAGCCTGCTTGGCATTCTTTCTGTCTCTGTGTCTGTCTCTCTCTCTCTCTCTCTCTGTCCCTCGCCTGCTTATACTTTCTCTGTCTCTCTCTCTCTCTCACTCTAAAAATAAATAAACTTTAAAAAACCTCTTAAAGTCTAATTTCTTTCATGTGGGTTTGCCAGAGGCCAGCTCCAGCAGGCCCAGGGCTCCCTGAAGGATGGACAGTGTCGGCAAAAGGAGTGAGAGAGCCTCGGCTTCTTTCTGCTCATCAGGCAGGCGTCTCTGCTCTCCCGCCAGGCATCTCCACTCTGACTGGAGAGTCAGCCTTTTTTATTAACAAGTGTATGGGATACAAAACGGAGGTGGCAATTGCCTTAGACAGTGATTTCTGATGACAAATTCTTTGGTATGTAAAAATTTTCCAGAACATAGATTGGTAGAAGACTCATGCATCATCTTTATCACTAGGGATTGAAATGGTGACATAGATGCTTATCACATGGGGAAGGAAGGGACCTTTAGCATTCAAAAACACGGAATGTTTTAGCACAGCAAAGGCAAAAGTTAGTTCTTTTGTGAACAGGGGTCAATAGCCTGTTTTCCAGGAGAAGAAAAAGAGGTTTTCTCAGGAAATGTAATATTTGCTCCTATAATCACAAAACAAGAAACTCCTATAACAAGTTTTTTCACAAGGTACAATTCACATATTTTTAGCATAAGAAGGCAAGTCACTCCTGATATCAGTCAGTCAGGAGTCTTGGGGGTCCGTGCTCAAGCAGAAAATGAGTGGGGGTTGAGTGGGTGTAGACGCCAGTCCCCATCTGGGAGGCCTTGCAAACACGCCTTACTTCAGAAGTGGCTCCCAGCATGGGTAGCTTTCCCTTGCTCTTAAGAAAAACTCCAAAGTTTGAAGCCAGAAAAGGCTTATTCTCTCGGTTTATCTTGCATTGTCTACCCTGGCCACCACTTTTCATTCATAGCAATAAATATTTTTCGAATCACAAGTTTTTAGTTTGCTGACCTTACCAAACTGCATGCTCCCTGACGTCCATGACCATGTTCATTTCTGTATCCAAGGCCCCTGTCAACACTGAGTACACAATACCCAGTGGTTCTTTTTAATGACTGTGAGCCAAAGAAACAGAGGGGGGAAGTGTGCAGTAATCTCAGAGAAATCTCAGTGGCTCAACTGACACTTTCAGGTAGGAAAGTGTTGGAAGAAAACTTTGAAGCCAAATGACTTGGCATAGCCAGGTAAAGAGTATAAGTTGACACATAGTTTTTCCCACTTCTTTGGCCATTTGAACTCCAAGTAGAATTTTTGCTAAATGCAACTGTCAGTTTTATGTTCACAGATGAGAGACGGGAGAGTCTAGAAGTGGAGAGACCAGCTTGGAGGTGCATGTTACCACGTGAGCTGGTGAGAGCCCGGAATGAATCCACAAGGTTGAGAATGGAAATGAAAGAAGACTGAATGAACTAAAGAAGAAATGAATAGATTTGTTAACCGGCAGGATATGGGTAAAGATTAAAGGGGGAATCAAATACAGCTTCCTATATTGGAACCCAGAGGAAAAAGGAAGGGCACTAATCAATGAATCAGAGGAGGGGCTGATTTGGAGTAAGTAGGCGACTTTCCTATGGACAGATTGAATAGTTATATAGTTATCGAAGATGCTGATGTGGAATATATCAGCATGAGGTTCCGGTGTGCTCAGGACAGACTTCAAACACCATCAACCGTCCCTCAACTGACAAATAAGATTATTATTCATTTTCCAGAGAAATCAGGACCTATTGGAGTCTTTATTGAGACAGAATATTTGGTTTAAATAGGATTCTATGGAATGCAGTCTCTAATTATTACTCTTAGGTGTATGAAAGATGGGTGAGCATGAGTGAGTGCCTATTTTCTAGTCTGTAAGATTTGAATATGTATAATATCCATCTGATTGTTTTTGAAAATTGGGAGACAATGAGTAAATGCATGTGAAGATAGTTCCAGAGGGCTCAACACCTCTAACCAAGAGGGATCAGTTGCCGTCATGACTGGAGCCATTGTCTCAAGCATATTAACCCCGACCTTTACAACAATCGCCATTCACGTCAACTAACTTAAGTAGGTCGCTATTCTACGCAATAAATCTTTTTAAAGTATGGATACATGCATTACCAAGTTCCCCTTAAGAATTGTTGTGGAGTAAAAATAAAAATTCTCACCGGTAGCAAATAAATGCTAGCATGTCTTGGTACATTGTCAGCCACCTGATTGATATATATATGAATCTATATTAAACTTATATTTTTTCTATGTAATTTATATAGATAAATAATGTATATTATAATTTAAATGTATCTTAATAGGCCCTTTTGTAGAACAAAAGCTTCTAAAATTTTTATTAAGTCCAGTCTAACCCATTTTTCCTTTTATGGATGGTGCTTTTGCTTGCGCCCTAGATTTTGGAGATTTTTACCTATCTTGCTTTTCCTAAAAAGTTCTATAGTTTCATGTTTTACACTTAAGTACATCTTTCACTTTGAGTTCATTGCTGCGTGGGCTGTAAGGCGGTGTGAGGTCCGTCTTCTGCACCAGTGCCAGACATCACGTGGGCGTACTTGTGAATCTCGACTTCTGGGTTCTCTCTTCGTTGAGATGGTACTGGCGTCTGTCTCTTCACACACAGACTGCAGTCTTGATTATGCGAATACATGAAAAGTCTTGAAATTGGGTATATGGATTCTCTCACCTTATTATTTTAAGTTATTCTAGCTATTCTCATTTTTTTGCCTTTCCATGTAAATTTTAGTTTATCTTGTCTATATCTATAAATTTTCATTCTGGAATTCTAATAAGAAACCTATGACACCTGTGTTTCAATTTGGAAAGTACTGACATATTTTTGGTTTGGACCATCCAAATCATACACATGCTTTTTGGAATTTACACCTCAATATTTCTCTTTTTTTTACTGATATGAACGTTCTTTCATTTTTAATTGTGATGCCTATCTATTCATTGCTGTCCATAGAAATACGATAGATTCTTGTATGTCTGTTTGTATCTTGCAACCTTGCTGAACTCACTTATGAGTTCTAAAAGTGTTTGAAGGTCTTTGAAATTTTTCTAAGTAGACAATTATGACATCTACAAATAGGGGCTGTTTTCTTGGTTTCTTTATGATCAGCATGCTTCTTTATCACCGTATAGCGTGGATGACCTTCCAGATCCACGTTGAAGAGCAGCAGTGAGCGTGCCCATTCTCCCCTTTTTCCTAGCACTCAAGGAAAGCGGTACTTCTGTGCCAGCAGGTGGTCCAATGTCACTTACAGGCTTTCTGCAGGTGCGGTCTACCAAACGGATTAAGCTGTTCCTCTAGTCCTATTTCCTCGAGTTTCCAACTCCCAGTTCCAACAAGTAGATGTTGCATTCTGTCAAATGCTTTTTGTACATCAATTAATATGATCAGGTAATTTTACTTGTAAATTTGAGTGAACCTTGCTTACATAATAGAAAATTACAGAAAGCTCATAAATTTTCTTTAAAAATACTGGTAAATATTATTTTATAATCTTTTTTAAACATGAAATATATTGGGATCATTTTCACAGCCAGTCAATAGCTTTCTACAAATGATTTTTTTAATGGTTACATAATTGTTCATCATAATTATAATAAACACATCTTACTTGGACATTTAGATGATTCTGAGTTTTTACTCTTTTAAGTAACTTTTTAAAACAATTTATTGATTCACTATATATGTAGTTATGATTATTAAATGATATATGATATGATATATTATATGATTGTTATATTATTATGTCCTTAAGATAAATAGAATTCTTCTAGAGAGGCACTCATATTTTTAGAATTTACAGTACTCATTGACATATTTTCAGAGCTTTAGTTAACAAGTCACTGTGTTACTAGTTAGCTAATTAGCATATTTTTAGTGCATGTAATATCAAATTATTGATACTTTGAATATCAAATTAGTGATCATGGAAATACAACAGTTACCATATCCTCTTTCTAGGTCTGTTTATAGATTTATGTGGTCCCATGTGTCTCTCTGCTTACACCTGTGTTTTCTTTCTTAGATAATAAAGTTGGTCAAATGGCTACTTTGTCAGTAGCTAATATGGTGTTTAAAACAAACGTTTGTTAAGTCAATGTTTTTCTTTAACATGTTTGAATAATTATAAAACTCCCAAATACTCAAAAATACAGTCTCTTAAAAGTTAGTATTTAAATTACTTGAAACCCACAACTCAGAAATAGACACAAAAAGCTATAAGAAAGATTTTCTTTCACTGTTTTTGCCATCTGCATTAATGCTCCATAAAGATAGAGAACCAGAAGAGGCTCAGGGTCTCTGCGTCAGAACCCCGACTCCGAAAGTGCCCTGCTGGGGTCCCTTTCTCATCCAAACTCGGGGGAAAACAAAGGTTGAAAGAGTTGTTCTATATTTCCCCCTTTCCAGGTATAATCCTTTCAGAGCAGTTTTGTCAACTGACTATTTTTTTTTCAAAATGAGGGTGATAAATTTTCAGTACACACACACACACACACACACACACACACACTCACAGAGCTGCAGTCAAACTAGCCCCTAATACACCCGATCACCCTTCCTGGCGGTATCAACTCTCCTCCCTCTCACCGGTAGCTTCCGACTTTGTGTAGGTTATGTGCATGTTTATGTTGCCAGGTATGCTCAAAGCACATATTAGTAGAATAAATACGAAAGACTGAACAAGTCCTTCTGAAGAATTGATAGGACAGAACCCCCTTCAAGAAGGAAAATGAGATGGTGAAGGTATTGAATTTTTAAATCTAATGGATTATCTTGCAACAATAGGCAAAGTGGACATAGCGGCTAACAGTGACCAGGTCTCCAAGGAGACTGTCCTTAGATTCCAGGATCGAGTGACAAAAGCCTGAGTTGGGAACATGACAGAGAAGAATATGTA
This sequence comes from Suricata suricatta, assembly GCF_006229205.1. Lineage (NCBI taxonomy): Eukaryota > Metazoa > Chordata > Mammalia > Carnivora > Herpestidae > Suricata > Suricata suricatta. The sequence continues at coordinate 1,706,858 of NC_043713.1, forward strand.
AAGTTCCATAAGGAGCGTGCATACATTATTCTTAAAAGGAAGTAAAAGAAAAGATGTCGGCAAGATGAACGGCGGTATAAGCACACTGGAAACGTCCTGGGCCCCACCACGGAATTTGGCAGGAATGAAGTGTGTCTGTAAAACCAGGTCGGCCTTTGGTAAAAGGCATCTCTGTTGGTTGTTTTCCCTGCTTTCTGTCTTTGTGCTTCTTAAGGAAAAAGATCACCAACAGGCACAAGTGACCCATTGGGCTACTTGGTACATGTCAGGGGAGGGGCTTTTCCAGCAACTTCCGCACAGCTCCTGGTGGAAAAACCGTCCTGTAAACTTGTAGCTACTTAGTCCTTACCCTAGTCCATGCTGGAGACAAAACAATTCTTTTTCCATTTGATCATATTTCACACACAGGTGCAGAAATGCCCAAGATCTGTAAATTTCAACCCCTTGGGGTTTCCTACATGAAAGGGGGAATTCATTTTTATTTTTTAGGGTGAATTAGGTCTTTAAATTAGCCTTTTTTGGAGTAGCATTTGATTCTATAAAGTCGAAGTATGGTGGCCTGAGGAGGGTCGACCACAGCATTCAGTAGAGGCAGCGCCCCTACCTGTCCCAGGACCGCACCCCGGCTCGGAAAGGAGTTGCACGCAAGGGAGATGTGCCAGGAGGTGGGTAATCACCCCAACAAGGTCAAGGTTGTATTAAAGTGCCTGCGGGCCGCTCCCGCTGCTGCTGCCTTGGCTCCCCGCGCGAGCGCGCGCGCTTGCCCTTTCCCGGCCCATCACGGTCCGTGGACTCGGCGGCCCCTGCTCCCCGCCCCGCCCAGGGACGCGCCCCGGCAGGTGCAACGCACCCGGAGACTCGGCAATTGCTCTGCACCCGGTGCGCGCCCAGCGGTTCCCACACGAGTCTGTGAACTAGGACGGGGCCTGGACGTGCGGCCGTGTTTGCTGGTCTTGCTTTTCCCTGGTTGTCACTTTCCCAGTGTGGATATTCCGGCCTCCAGTGAGGACCCCACAGATGCCTGCGGCTGCCGGGCGCCGGCGGGGACGGGGGCAGCAGCTGGCCGGGCGCCGGAACGCAGTGCTCCCGGCTTCAGGCGCAGAGATGGTGACTTCACGTGAGCACGGAAGCATCTGTGGAGGCAGATGAGTCTGCAGCCGGCCGGGGAAGGCCGCGTTGTCACCGACGGGACCGGGGACGCAGGACCGGGGCTCAGCCTTCACGCGCTCAGTTTCGTTTTGTTTTCCATGCTGGATGTGTGTGTGTGTGTGTGTGTGTGTGTGTGTGTGTGCACGCGCGCATATTTTAACTTATTTCAACAGACCCCAAAGTGAGCATGAATGATGGGCAGCCTGGAAGAAAGGACAGACGCATCAAAATTGGGAGCCCAAATTCATTGTCTGTCTTTATTTCTCTTTCTTTCCTTCCTTCCTTCCTTCCTTCCTTCCTTCCTTCCTTCCTTCCTTCCTTCCTTCCTTCCTTCTTTCTTTCTTTTTCTTTCTTTCTTTCTCTCTTTCTTTCTTTCCTTTCTTTCATTTTTGTTTCAATAGATGAACAAACAGTTTTGGGTTTTAATTAAAACCGCAGGAAGTGGTGGGAAAACAATGAGCTTCTTCCCAGATGACATCTGTGAGCCTCTTGTCACCTCCCACCTCCAGATGGGGGACTGAGCCCCTCGCCCGCCCGCCTCCCCAGCACCAGGGCGCAGGCCGCCGCCCCAGAGGGAGGGACAGTGGAGGCCCCTCATACTCTAGGAGGACTTCAGGGCGCATTGGTTTAACACTTTCAAATCTTAAATCTTTCACTTAAAGTATGAACACCAAACCTGGTATCACTCAGCATCCGTATACTAACCGATGATGAGAAACTTGCAGATCATGTACAAGAAACAAACAGCCAACACTAGTAAAATTTCAGCACCGCCGGGGGCGCCTGGGGGCGCAGGCGGTGGGGCATCCGACTTCGCTCAGGTCACGCGCTCCCATGTTTGTGGGTTCAAGCCCGTGTCGGGCTCTGTGCTGACAGCTCGGGCCTGGAGCTGCTCCAGATCTTCTGCCTTCCTCTCTCTGCTCCTCCCCCCCGCATGCTCTGTCTATATCAAAAACATTAAGAAATTTTTAAAAAATCATTGTGCCTCTAGCTATTGGTGCTTTTTGCCTTCAGTGTTCCCGTCTCATTCCCAGTGGGGGACCGAAGGCAGCCCACTGAGTCACAGCCCTCCACGGGAGGAGCAGGGCTGTGGACACACACACAGCCTGTGGCCGCTCTGTCCTTCCCTCTGACCCGCCGCCCGGTCCCACCGGCCCGCCTGCGCATCCGCCCCTGAGGCACCTGGGGAGTCCCGGGCCGCATGTGACCCCTGAAGAGATGGGAGGCAGTGTGGGGTTCCTGTGAGGGGTGGGGTGGGCGCGGCGGTGTCTGCGCAACATCACCGGTGGCCCCCACCGTTGTTAGCATAGAAGGGTCAGGCCACGAGGTGAGAAGCCCAGGGAACGGTACACAGGAGTCGTTCTCGTTTGTCTTCGAATGAGTTTGAGTCCGAGCCTCTAACCAGCAAGACTGAGAAGTCCAGCCAGTCATCAGAAGTCCTGCCCCCGGGGCTCAGGCATCACGCGGAAAACGGTGGCAGGACCCCCAGTGAGTCTGGAACACACCATCTCCCGGCCCTCTCGGTGGGGGTGGGCAGACAGAAGCCTCCGCTAACGGCGATCCTTCCTCTGGGCAAATGCTCTCAGACCACCGCAGCGGTAAGATTAAGGGCTCCCGCGTGTGGACATCAGCAGCTCCCGGTTCTCCTGTGCCTCCCAGACTTGACCACCTGCCTTCTACCACAACCATGCCAACTCCCTGCTTCTTTCTAAAGAAGTCGTGAGGAGCAAGGCTGCCTCCAGGGTGGGCCCCCCGACCTGATGCAAAGGCACCCAGGACCCAGAGAAACACCAGGCTTGCCTGAGTTTCCCGAGGGAAAGATAAGATGATTGCTTTTCCATTATTTTGTTGATGGGGTCGAAATGATAAGATCAAATAAGTTCTCAATCATCTTTTTTATAGACCCATATAATCAAGATATTTTTCCATTTTAATTATTTTTAAATGCTAAATTAAATGCTATCAAAAGTCCAGGAATAAGCCTAATTTATTGGCAGAGTATGGAAATAGTCTTCCATTTCTAAGCTATCGGTTGACGGAGAGGGTTTCATCCTTTGCCCAGATGCCACCTTTCAGATCTCTGGATTAACTGTCTAGGACGGAGCGGCGTTGAGGTGGCTCAGACAATGCCCCAGGGGACTGTCACTGATCAGGGAAAGGGCATGAAAGGGAAGGGCAGAGAGTGGACCGTCTGGTTCCCCACCTCTGATCCCCAACTTTTAACCAAAATTGTCATGTGAGCGCAGATTATGACCCCACTAAGACACACTCACTTACAAAGTGAATTTATTTAATAGAGAATGATTGGCAAAGTTGTGAAAAGGTTTGCTTCATTTGATAGAGTAAAACGAACTCTCCAGTGCCGTTCCTGTGATGGTAGGCACCTGGGTAACTAGCACCGCTCTCCGCAGAGACGGGAGAGCGCCAGCTGCGGGGAGGGGGGCTGGAAGCCAGGGCAAGTGGGGTAAAAGCCATAAGAAGCCAGGGACAGAAAGATGAAGTGAGTCCACAAAGCATCGCTTAACAGAGATGACACAGATAGAGTCCAACTGCACTGCCTGGACTAAGCTGGAGGAAAAATATGCAGCAACTGCTCAAAACCCACGCAGAAAGAACACAGAAAAGCAACCTGGCCCCCTGAGGGCCTCAGTTCAGGTGGGCACAGGGGAGGGGTGCGGCGTGAGAGCCCAGGGCATGTCTGACACCATCACACCTTCAGATGTGCAGCTGAGGTGTCTTTGCACCTCCAGGCTCTTCAGGCCGGAGTTATTGCTGTGACGTGTGGTCGAGGAGCCCTGACGGCCACCTCTCTGGCTGTACCAAGGCGCCCCCCTCCCTTGTGGGGTACTGTCGGGGGCGGGGGCCAAGAACAGAGCAGCGGCTGAGGTCCCTGCTGGGTGGGGACAAGCCCCAGCCGTGCAGGGCGAGAGCAACGTGACAGCCTGACTTCCACCCCCGAGTGACACTGTAAATACACCTGCGAAGACGGGGCAGTTCCTCCAAGGACACAAACCACAGCTCACCCCGAGTGAGCTGGGCAGCTGGGCAGCCCTATGCCTAGTAAGGGGAATGTATTTATCATTTGCAAACTCCCAAAACAGAAATCTCCAGGCCAAGACAGTTCCACGGGAGGATTTTAACACCAATTCTCCATGGTCCCTTCCAAGACATGGAAGAGGCAGGAGAAAGCTGAATCCACTTTAATAAAGCTGGTATCACCCTGATACTCAAGCACAGATGGTAGGAAGAAAAGAAAGGAAACCAAGAAACCAAGAAACCAAGAAAAGAAAGTACAATACTCAGGATAGGTGCAAAATCCATCACAAAATACTGTCAAATCAAACTCAGCTATCAGCACTCTCAAAACGATGAGGTGCCGCGAGCACAGGGAGCGTATGGCAGAGACGCCCAGGCGGTGTGGTGTTTGCAAACAGATCAGTGCCATCCACCATATTCACAGCTAAGGAAGAAAAATCACATGACGATATCAACTGATGAAGAAAAAGGACGTGACGTAACTGAACACCTGTTCTTGATAAACCCTTTCAAATAAATAGGGATAGATGGGAACTTTGTCAATTTGATAGAATATCTACAAAAACCTACAGCTAACGTGACCGAATGCTTTCTCTAAGGCACCGAGAGCAAGGCAAGAATGTTTGTCCCACCATCTTATTGGGCACAAGGCTACAAGTTTTGCCCCGTACATGAAGTCAGTGAAAAGAAAATCAGAAAAGAAGAAAGAAAACTGTCCCAATTTGCAGATGGCATGGTTGTCAGC
>NC_043713.1:1711887-1712896 GCF_006229205.1 Suricata suricatta
GAACACAGCTGGCCGTCATCCACATGCCCCGAAGTGGGCAGGGGTGGGTCAGAGCGAGTGAAGGTTTAGGCAGGGTGGGGACACTGATAGAGCGGCATTTCCTGTAGAGGGTGAGGGGGTGCCACATAGGAACGGCCTTCAGGAGTATCGGCGGAGACGACGGGGAGCATTCGGGGTTTTCCGAGCCCAGCCTGAGCCACGGAAGGGTGACGGCCCCATGGCTAGTGTGTGCTACCCTCCTGGTATCCATCTAGTTTTAAAATATTTTTTAGGCTTATTGATTTATTTTGAGAGAGAGAGAAAGTGCAGGTGGGAGAGGGGCTGAGAGAGACGGAGACCCAGAGTCCCAAGCAGGCTCCACACTGTCCGCACGGGGCCCAGTGCTGGGCCAGAACTCACAGACCCTGCGATCATGACCTGAGCCAAAATCAAGAGTTGGACACAGAACTGACCAAGCCACCCAGGCGCCCCTGTCCACCTATCTTTGAAATAAAACTTCATTGGTGAAGGTCTCCGCATTTGAGAAGCATCAAGCTACCATTCCTGAAATTTCTCTGCTCAGTTCAGCACTAGAAGGAAGGAGAGGCATGTCTGGACTTCTGAGTAGGTCCATGTTGGGCACAGAAAGACACACAAAGCAAGAAGAAAGCTGAGGCCTCACTGGGGTGATCTGACTTCTCTGAATGCTGTGATTTAAAAGGAACACTCAAGAATCACTAACAAACTTGACCATGTCTAAGAACCTCAAAGATCATAGGTTAAAGGTTAAGGTGTTGTCAATGGGTCCAATACAGATTCTCAGAGAGAAAGGCATCCACAAAAAATAAGTAAAATAAAAGGCACCAGAATAACCTACTTTTGAGAAAGAAAGACTAGGGTACCTTTCTAATCACAGGATTAATTTGGTTTGATCGTGAGGGAAGGGGCTTCATTCCTCCAGCTGTCCCACCAAATTCTCCTTCACCCCCGATGGCTCCGGGACAAGGCCCAGCAGCATCCTCCAGGGCTC
>NC_043713.1:1712996-1714809 GCF_006229205.1 Suricata suricatta
GTAATAAGATTTTGTATTACTGGCAAAATGTGTTTAAGGCTCAATGGAAATAAGATAAATGACTTTTACTTAAATAATCCAAGTGCAGCAATATAGGGTTGTAAGTGTGGGGAAGACATCGTCCGATTCCACAGCTGTCAGTAGGTTTGGAACCTTCTTACTCCTGCCTGGAAGGTCCGTGTCACGAGGAGTAAACAGGGGGGAAGGGGGGACAGACTTTAGTTCTGTGGACGTCCGCTCACCGAAGCGTGAGCTTACCTTTACGTAGATACCAGGTCATGGTGCCTGTGAGATGGGACGTCACAGCTTTAATTTATATTCAACAGGAATGAGTCCTCTTGAGTATCAGCAATTTATAAAGCATTATGTTATCATTGTGTATCTCATTAAGGTGAGCAAATGTCAACTTGAGAGACAAATGCGTGAGCGGAATCTGTAGGAAGTAGCTTGTCCCAGGAGGATGAGAAGGACCCTTTGTCCTAGAGGAAAATCGAGTGGGCAAATCCCAGGGAATGTCTTGAGGTCCGTGTATATATGTATGTATGACCATCCTAGTTTTTTGCCTTTTGCTCCACAGTGAGAATGGATCTAACCTAAGCACCTAACCCTAAGTGCCAGGGGACGGAGACTGTAGGGCCCCACGTGCCTGACTTGCCAGCACTGAGTGGCGCCGCCCGCCGCTAGACCGCTGGTGGGGAGCAGCGGGTCACGGAGTGGCCAGTGCCACCGAGGGCGGGGAGTGCGTTGTATGAACCATGAGTCAAGTGCTGGTATTGCAACAAATAACAAGGAAGTCCAGGCTTCACTAATGTTCCAACTCAAGGATGTGTTTTCACGTGAGTGCATCAAGAAAAGACTGTGATTCTATCAGCTTTTTCAGAAATGTCTATTCTAATTTACCAACTTACCTTTTGAAAAAAATGTCTGCCTTTTATAAAAAATGTTTACTGTTTATTTGTTTTTGGGAGACAGAGTGTGAGCAGGGGAGGGGCAGAGAGAGGGGGAGACACAGAATCCGAAGCAGGCTCCAGGCTCTGAGCCGTCAGCACAGAGCCCGACGCAGGGCTCGAACCTGTGAACCATGAGACCATGACCTGAATTAAAGTCGGACGCTTCGTGGACTGAGGCACCCAGAATGCTTTCTTTAAGCCCACGAAACCCACACACCATATACGTGTCTCTAAAACCTACCCGAGAATGTTGAGACCCCACGGAGTCTACACTCGGACCTCACGACCTGTGCCCAGCGTCTCACAGATGCCAGCGCAGATGCGGCTGCGTGCTTCCCTGTTGCCACAGCCCCGAGCGCCGTCGCGGCTTTCTCGCGCAGGAGTGCGACGGTGAAAACCACAATAAAACACGTGGGTAACACTACTGAAGACCGTTTAACTTTGCACCACCGGTGGCCACTGTTCTGACCCCGTTTTAAAGACAGCAGCTCCGAGGCTAAGGCAGCCTTCATGCTTGAAGATCACACATGCGCCCAGCGGTGAAGACAAGACCGAAGTCTCTGTGCTTCCCACTCCGGCGTCTGCGGCTTGACACTGAGGGGCTGAAAGCTGCCAGATTCGGGATATCTCTCAGTTTCCACTCAGTCTCAGTCTCTGACTTCATCTTAATTCACCTCAAAATCAAAGAGTTCAAATCAAAGGAAACCACAGAGAGTTCATTTAAATCGTCATGCAGATTGATTGTAAAAATCAATGCAACCGAAGCGATTCAGCACTTAACTATGTTCAGGTGCCCCCCACCCCCCCACTCAGGTGCTGAAGAAAATGATGGGCCGAGGCTCAGAGCCCAGAGCTGGGGAAAT
>NC_043713.1:1714909-1715986 GCF_006229205.1 Suricata suricatta
GGACGCCGAGTGATGCCCGAGCCCTGGAGGATGCTGCTGGGCCTTGTCCCGGAGCCATCGGGGGTGAAGGAGAATTTAGTGGGACAGCTGGAGGAATGAAGCCCCTTCCCTCACGATCAAACCAAATTAATCCTGTGATTAGAAAGGTACCCAAGTCTTTCTTTCTCAAAAGTAGGTTATTCTGGTGCCTTTTATTTTACTTATTTTTTGTGGATGCCTTTCTCTCTGAGAATCTGTATTGGACCCATTGACAACACCTTAACCTTTAACCTATGATCTTTGAGGTTCTTGGACATGGTCAAGTTTGTTAGTGATTCTTGAGTGTTCCTTTTAAATCACAGCATTCAGAGAAGTCAGACCACCCCAGTGAGGCCTCAGCTTTCTTCTTGCTTTGTGTGTCTTTCTGTGCCCAACATGGACCTACTCAGAAGTCCAGACACGCCTCTCCTTCCTTCTAGTGCTGAACTGAGCGGAGAAATTTCAGGAATGGTAGCTTGATGCTTCTCAAATGCGGAGACCTTCACCAATGAAGTTTTATTTCAAAGATAGGTGGACAGGGGCGCCTGGGTGGCTTGGTCAGTTCTGTGTCCAACTCTTGATTTTGGCTCAGGTCATGATCGCAGGGTCTGTGAGTTCTGGCCCAGCACTGGGCTCCGTGCGGACAGTGTGGAGCCTGCTTGGGACTCTGGGTCTCCGTCTCTCTCAGCCCCTCTCCCACCTGCACTTTCTCTCTCTCTCAAAATAAATCAATAAGCCTAAAAAATATTCTAAAACTAGATGGATACCAGGAGGGTAGCACACACTAGCCATGGGGCCGTCACCCTTCCATGGCTCAGGCTGGGCTCGGAAAACCCCGGATGCTCCCCGTCGTCTCCGCTGATACTCCTGAAGGCCGTTCCTATGTGGCACCCCCTCACCCTCTACAGGAAATGCCGCTCTATCAGTGTCCCCACCCTGCCTAAACCTTCACTCGCTCTGACCCACCCCTGCCCACTTCGGGGCATGTGGATGACGGCCAGCTGTGTTCGCCTGGCAGGGTCTCCCCGCTCGGGATCCCCAGTGTCAGGAAAAGGCTCT
>NC_043713.1:1716086-1719820 GCF_006229205.1 Suricata suricatta
GCTGTGGCCAGGGCAGGGCACGCAGAGGGCACGGGGACCGCCGCCAGGCCCTCAGGCCCTGCCCCGCGCAGCTGGGCCCCATTTACAGGCCGTCCGTGGAGTGCAGGTCCCAGAGAGCATGACGGGCTCTTTTTCATTTGATGTTTTAAACTTTTACATTAATGAATAAGACCCTCTACCTCCCTGTGTTTCCACAGACGGTTCACCCAGCCACAGACTCGGGGATGAAGACAGACTCCACCTCCTTCTGTGGGGTTTGGGGCCTCACTGGGGCAGGAGCAGATCAGAGGACGGGTGACATCGGGAGCCATTCACAAGCCCGTCCTCCACGAGCACCTCCGCAGCACCAGGCAGGCCCACCGTCTCTTAAGGCCCCCCAGGTCCCGAGAGTGACTACGACGCCCACGGCTTCCGTCTCCACCTACCGGCGACTCCTTCATTCCTGGCCGCACCGTGAGGCTGAAGAAGCAAAGAATGCAATGGGAATCGCTTGGTACACCTACCATTTCCCAACTTGATTCTTAACCCGTTGGCATCAAAGAATTTGGGCAAAAGTCTTCTGATGGCTAATTTTATATGTCAACCTGACTTGACACTGGTTGAACATTATTTGGGTCTCTCTCTGAGAATGTTTCCGAGTGAGGTCAACGTTTGAACAGATGGTTTCCTCGTGAGGCCTCATCTAACCAGGTGAAGGTCTGAATACAGCACAAAGACTGACCCTTGCCCCTAGCAAAAGGGACGTCCTCCTGTCGGACGCTCTTCAGACTGAGACGTCTGCCTTTCCTCTCTTCAGACTCTAACGAAACAGTGGCTCTTCCTTGGTCGTGTGCCCACCGGCCTTTGGAAGGGAGCTGCACTCTACGTCTTCTCTCTTGGGTCTTCAGCTTTCGAGGACTGAAGACGGCACTTGTTAGCCACCATTATTGCATGGGGTAATTCCTCATGATAAATCTCTCTCTCTCTCTCTCATATATATATATATATATATATATATATATATCCTTTGGCTTTGTTTCGCTGAGAACCCTAAGATAAGTCTTTATAAAATCAAGTGAAAATTAACTTTGTTTCTAACTAAATATATGTTTTGTATACATACTAATTACTATCTTTCAAATATATGTTGCTGCATTTATAATTAATAAAATGCATATTAATTTGGAAAAATATCAATAATTTTGTTGTAGTTCTTTGTCACTTTCACATATGTTTTCAACCAGTGGATATTAACACAACTACTATTTATGGCATATCTTCATGTAACCCAATGTCCCCATGGAGAAACAACAGCCTGTAGGAGGAATTTGAAAGCCTGCTTAAAATGATGTTATTTTATTTTTATTTTTTTAATGTTTATTTATTTTTGAGAAGAGAAAAACAGAGTGTGAGCAGGGGAGGGGCACAGAGAGAGGGAGACACAGGGCCTGAAGCAGCTCCAGGCTCTGAGCTGTTAGCACAGAGCCCGATGCGAGGCTTGAACTGACAAGCTGTGAGATCGTGACCTGAGCTGAAGTCGGATGCTCAACCAACTGAGCCCCTTGGGTGCCCCCAAATGATTTTAAATAATTCAAAAGGGTAGAAGAAAGGGAAATGAAGCAGACTCTGCTGTGTGTTGTTCTGGTGATTTAGACGGGGTATTTGACCCTTCTGGTCCTCATTTTCCTTATAAATCAGATCAGAATGAAAGCCCCTACGGTGAACATGGCAAAGTTGCTACAAGCAGTATCATTTACCATATTTAACTACATATCTGCACTTTTAAAATACTTTGAGTGCAACCTCGCTTTATTTTCTGTAGAGAAGGGGGCCACCTGCTCTACTGGCCACGCGTGCACTGGCCGGAGGGAACCTGATCCCTGCTGTGTTAGGGCCGCTGACCGCGCTCGGGGACGCGGTGTGGGCTCCCTTCTCCTGCACGTGCTGCTTCTCCAGGGGCAGAGGCCGTGTCTTCTGGCCCAGACCGCGCGGACGCATGGCCGTCCTCCTTGCGAAGCCAGTGGCTGTGGCGGAGGGGGGCCGAGCCTGCAGAGGAAGCAGGGCTGGGACGCTCGGGCACAGGGGCCCTTCCAGAGCTCGCCCATGGGGGAGGCAGCTCTGCGCGGACGGGAGAGGGGGTGTGACTCCTGATGCAAAGACAGATTTTGGGGGTTCAGAGTCTCAGGTGTGCCCCTCAGGCGTCAGGGCCCCTGGCTTCTCCTTGAGATAAAGACCTGGAAAGGCTGCACATTCTGTCCCTGGGCACCTGTCGCACAAGTCCGGCTAGGTCCTGGCCCCCACACTCACCCTAGTACCCCTGCCGCCGCCGGAGACGGGATCTCCGGGAACGCCGCCATGGGGGCATCTGCTGTCACAGCACGTCTGAGCAGGACTTTGAACCTGCTGTGTTGTTTGCCAAGCGGTCCAGACCCGTCCGGTCCACAGTCCTCGACCCTGTAATCATCAGCGGCCCCCATCTGGGCAGAAGCCACACCTGCCACAGACTCGAAGATCCTGCCTTGTGGACTTCATCCCGACCCGTCACAGAGGCCACCCCGCACAGCTGGACCACAGAATAACCCGGGCCCACCACCCTCCCCGCCAAGTCTGCGGTCCAGGGTCACACATTGGTTCAGCCTGGCTTCCCGGGAAACCAGAGCCAGACGGAAGGCTTCCTTGCTCCATGACCCCTTTAGGAGGTGCGATCCCAGGAATCGGGACTGGGGGAAGGCCGTGATGGAGGAAGGGAGGAGGAAGGGGCGGTAGGGATGCGCCTGACTCAGCTGGCCACTGCCTGGGGTGCTCACTACCTGTTCAGACCTGCTGGGCCAGCTCCTGGGGAGACGCGCACAGGTCCCCGCCGAGCAGCCTTGGTAAGAAGAGACCTGACCGCCAGCCCCAGCAACGTTTGCCACCCCCCACAGTAATCTCCTGCCACTTCTGGGCTGTGTGCGCCCAGGTGGCGTCTCAAGTCTCTGTGTCAGTGAGGAATCCCTGAGCCGGCCCGGCGCGCAGGGTGGGCGGGAGCAAGGTCCTCGTCGCCACTGCAGATCTGTGTCCCTGGAAGGCCCTGGGGCCCGCTCGCTGGTCTGCAGAGTGGGTCCCGATGCAGCTGCCAGTGCGGCGGCCATCACATGCAGCCTCCCGTCCACGTGCACAGCGGGGCACAGGGCCGGCCCTCAGCAGGTGCCGGCCTGTCCTCCTCGAGCCTGTTAATACACAGGTGGCCACGGGAATGATGGGATGGATTGACGAATGCTTCATTTTAAGGTCATTCTTCCTGCTTTTATTTTGGTCTCATAGACCATGGACGAGCCCGGGCCCCAAACTCGATTACAGCTGTTGGAAATGATGAGTGACCCGGGGAGTGCCAGGGACAGCTTCCTGCCCGGCCGGCTTTCTCATCAATAAGGCGCGCGTGCTGCCGCGCGCCGGGCACGAGCAGTCGCCGCCCTCCGGACTGCGGCGGCCGCTAATCCAATTTGCCAGGCCGGAGAAGAGTCTCTGTGACCTAATTCTCAATCTGCTACAGGATTGAGATGAAGACCAAATCATCTTAGAGGGTCTAATAATCTCGTTTCGATCGATCAGTTTCTTAGGCGGTATCCTTTGCTTGAGACTTTTCAGATAAGTAAAGAAAATTAGGTTGAGAGCAAAATGCGTCTTTCTGAGATGCGGCTCGAACTGCCCGCCCAGCCCGGGGCAGCCGGCCGCCTGTCCCGGGGGCGTCGGGGGCCCGCACAGGGGCACGCACG
>NC_043713.1:1719920-1754125 GCF_006229205.1 Suricata suricatta
CGCGGCCCAGGCCAGCTCGGCGAGGCGGCGCCGCGGCTTCTCCCATTGACTGCCTGAAATAAAATAATCTACGACGCATGAACAGGTCTAAATGAAATAATAATATCCTTAGCAGTGAGAAACGGATTGGCGATACAGTAATTGAGCAGATTTATCGCCGTCTCCTTGAGCAAGCCTGCTGAAACAGCCGGCTATTTTATTTAATCTCATATCAGAGGAATTACTGGCTGGTAATCCATTGTTAAACATCATTTAGAATGATGGATGGAAATGTCAGCTTTTCCAACATAATCAATTCATATCTCATTAGCACATATTATTTATGATTCTCATAATGGGACCTGCAGGGGTCTCCAGGGGGAGGTGAGGCCTCAGCTGCTGTCGAAATGAGATGAGATATACTGTAGCTTATGAGTTAATAACTGCATATAAAACATACTTCTCCACGGTATTGATTGTGCTCACCGTTTTACGGACGCGTCGAGTGGCTGCGCCACCGTGGTCCCTGTGTGAGCCTTTGCATTCGGTTTCCAGCGGCGCGGCCACCTGGCCCTTCCAGGGCTCATAGTTTCACTGAGAATGTTTTCAAAATAACGAGTTAGCTCCAGATAGTTTTAGAATACTATACGGATTTAGGAGAAGCCCCTGCAGGCCCCCTTCCCACAGTAAGAAAGCAGGCCCTGGGCCGTCAAGGACCAGGAGACCCTTGGCCGCCGTGCGGCCGCCCCCAGGATGGGGGGCACTCTTTCCCCCTCGCTCCCTATGAAGATAAATCGACATATTTCTGCAGCTCCAGCTCCGTTGCTTTTTAAGGATACTCTCTCTGCTGTGTGCTGCCTGCAAGACCAATGAAGAGCAAACCTTGATTCATGGACTCCATGCAGCTGATGAAGCATCAGTAATCAGGGCCACGGTGTCAACCGCTGCCTCAGTTAAACTACATTGGAGAATCATTTTATGCTTCAGCTCATAAACATCAATAAAGGAAAATGAGTAATAAATGACTGTCTGGAGTACAAAGGACCAGCTCATATTTCAGATGAAAATGAAGACAAAATGTAGCTTTTATTTGCCTGTGGAATTCCCATTAACTGCATCACTGACAAGAGAGCTGGATCAATAGCGGGCTGGCCGCAGAAAACTGTTCCTGGCTGTTCAGCGGCCAGCGCGAAAGGAAAGCTGTCATATTGTGATCTTTATCAGGTAATCGCCATCACACCGGCCGATGATGCATGTCTGTGCCGGCCGGCGAGGGGCACTCCTAATTCTTGGCTTTATTTGCGGTTCGAGTGTAGAGCGATCACAAATTATTTGTTTACGGTGATGGAAAATCTTCAATGTTCATTCCTTTTATTCTTTTTATAGGTAATCCATATCCGGGAACTTTCTGTCAAGACTACTTTATTCACTCAGGATTTTTAAGAAAGTATTATATCAAATGTTACCTTCCTGACCCTCTGCGTAGGAGGAGCCTGCGGCCTGTGCCGGGCTCCACGGAGCCATTTGTAAGCTCCTTCTCCAGGCTCTGGAAGGGGATCCTGCTTTCTTTGTGAACCGCTCTTCCCTCTCTAGTTGAAGGGACAGCGCTGCGAGCCGGGAGGAGTAGAAACGAAGGCTTCCCACGACATGCAAATACAGCCGAGCGTCTTTCCCCAGCGTTCTGCGGGCCTGCAAGGAAGAAAGAGGCAAAAAAGAAAGAAAAGAAAAGAAAACACACTCTATTTAGTGAGGAATAGAGTCAGCCCCGTCAGGAGGAGCTCATTTACATGAATGTCATGCTCATGTGTAGGAGTCCCGTGTCACTATCCCTTTGGGCTCAGTTCAAAGACACACGGAAGCCCCCCGCAGAGAAATGAGTTGAAAAGAGAAGAAGTGGGGGGAAAGGCAAGACTGTCCTTAGAAAAGACAGAACGGAAGGTGAGACTTGGGACATGAATAGCAATTCTAACATTTCCCAGTGACTGGAAACCTTTGATCCTGGGGGATCCCGGTGCACTCTCCAAATATCATTACATCCTGAAGTATCTTTGTAAGGAAATTAAGCTGAATGGCCACCGTTTAGATTTTGCACCAGCTTGGATTTCCTCAGTTGAACTGGGAAATCTACTAGGTCCTACAGACCCCTCTGAAAGATGTTTGTGTGTCCGATTTTTTTCTTTATTCCTTCAGATTATTCTTTTCAGTATTTAAATGCCTTTTTGGGGCTCTAGGGCGATTCAGTCAGTTGACCCCCCAACTCCTGATTTTAGTTCAGGTCATGATCACAGGGTTGTGGGATCAAGCCCCACTTCAGGCTCTTTGCTGTATGGAACCTGCCTAAGATTCTCCCTCTCTCCCTCTGCCCACCCCCACTTGCCCCTTCTCTCTCTCAAAAGGAAAAATAGGGGCCCTTGGGAGGCTCAATTGGTTAAGCATCCCACTTCGGCTCAGATCATGATCTTGTGGTTGAGCCCTGTGTCAGGCTCTGTGCTGAAAGCTAAGCCTGGAGCCTTCTTCGGATTCTGTGACCCCCTCTCCCTCTGCCCCTCCCCTGCTTGTGCTCTGTCTTTCAAAAATAAATAAACATTAAAATTTTTAAATAAATTAAAAAAAAATTTTTCAAAATGTCTTTTTTAAAACACATCTCTTGTTTTCTTTCTTTTCTTTTTTACCGCCAGTGGCCAATTTCATCTTACTTTTTTAAACAATCTCAATTTGATACTACTGTCAGATGCATTCTGCCATGCGAAGTGTATTTCTTTCCTTTAGAAAGCAAAACTCTGACAGAATGTAGAGGATATATTAGCTTAAAACACAATTTATTAAGAAATATAGTAGATGGTCTTTTAAATCATATGCTTAATGAAGGTATTTGCCAACAAGGTATTATAGAATCTCTAGATTTTATTCTTTTTATGCCCAGCTGTTTTGACCATCAGCCCTTTCTGCTGTTGAGATGTCAGTGGCAGGTGTGGGGTGTGGACAAGGTGTCACTTCATCTGCATTCCCAGGGATGTGGCTCTGTAATTTAAAAGGGTGGCTTGATTTGCAAATGTAGCATCTGGAAGCTCAACAGACCTGCAGGAATGACTCGGTGTGTTTCTTCCAAGAGGAGCGATCAGTAAGTAGAGCTTCCTGGAGTCAGAACCGCATGTCCTGCCTGCCATACTAATTATTTCAGATGCCCAAGATGGTTTCTGATTACATTCAGAGCCAGAACAGAGTAGCTAAGCAGACATGTGACTTTAAACGTTCTCTTACTCTTTGCCAGTAATGTGTTAACCCCAAATTCATAAATAAATGGATAAATCTGACCACTACCATTGGATTCAACTGGATCTTGAAGAATTTACGTGACCTCTTGACCCCAACATTATTCTCAGGAAAGAGGGTTCTTAATTAACTTAAGATTGCCCAAGGGAGTCAGTGTACCAGAGACAAAAAGCAGCTAAGGACCCTCATACATGTGGAAAGTAACGGAGCCACTTTGGAAAACAGGCAGCTTCCCAAAATGGTTCCGAGAGAGTTAGCAAGGAGTCCTCAAATCCCACCTCCAGGTGTGTGATCAGAAGAAATGAAAATACACGCGCACAGAGGTTCCTAGCATGTTGTTCAAAATAGCCTCAAAGTCAAAACTGAGATGTCTATCAACTGACAGATGTATGAGCAAAATGTGGTTTTATCTGTACAATGAAATGTGGTGCATCCATACAATGGAATGTTTCCCAATGATAGAAAGTTCCAGTGTAGTGAGCAACGGTACAATCCAGATCAACTGTGAAGACACGTTGCTACGGGAGAAAGAACACACAGAAAAAGGCCACATATCGTGTAAGTCCATTTATGTGAAATGTCCCAAACAGGCAAATCAGAAAGACAGAAGTGGATTATTGGTTGCCCAGGGGAGTAGGGGGCGGAAATGGGGAGTGATAGACAACAGATAATGTGGTTTCTTTCAGGGTTTTGAAAATGTTCTGGAATTAGATGCGGGTAATGGGCACCCAACTCTGAATATACTATCACTGCATTGTCCCCTCAAAACGGGTGGATTTTACGGTATCTGAACAACCCCTTAATAAAACTGTAAGTGCAAGGAGTTAAGGACAAACGGGAGACTTTCTGATGCACATTGGCACCGTTATCAATGAACACTGATACCATTCAGTGTCAGCGGAGGTTTCTCACCTCTCTGCTCTAGCACAACTATTAGAGGAGAATGTTTCTGTAGTCTCTAAAATTCAGGATTCAAAATTAAATAGTGTCAGTGGGTCAATCTGTCAGCCAACAGGTAATAACGATTGAGCCCCCATCAAGTATGTGGAATTCAGATGAGAAATTCACAAGACAGCCGTAATAGGGTCTGATTATGATTAATCTGTGCAGTTAACATAGTATGGAAGGCAGGTAGACAAGAATCACTCAGCCCTCAGCCCCTTCACTGTTGGTAATAACGTAGCTTCATGGAAATCTGAAGCAAACCCTTTCTGGGGAACACTGGACACACTCCTGTCAGGAAGGAGAAAATCAAGGTTCAACACGCGCATGCCACGTGGAGAAAGCCGTGTCCTAGAGCCTACATTGAGTGGAGATGATAAAAATACTCTGCTGAGCTATTTGCATCTAATTAAATTAACTTTCATTCATGTTATTTCAGTAAATGAGCACCTAATAAACATCTGCTCTCTGCAAGCCCTAGGCTGAGTATTATGAGAAATAATAATTCTCATATTTAGGGTGAGCCTTGGAGGCGCTTATAATCTGGCTCCAGAGACTCCCCAATGTGGGTGAAACACCCAGCAAGGAGATGCTCAGCTGGACCCAAACTCTGTTGATGGTCCTGATCGGCTGTGCCAATGGGATTTAGTGACCAAACCTGTGTGAGCACTAATGTTCTCATTATTTACAAAGTCGAGGTAATGGCATCTGTCCTGCTTAACACCGTAGAATCGGTTTCATGGTCAAATGAGATAATGCATCAAGATTAATTTTATAGGAGAAACAAAATATGCAGTCAGAGGCATTTTCTCTGGATTCTAGTGATAAAATGGCTTTCAAGAGGGTGACAAGAGAAGTCATCTGTAACATGAAGAGTGCTAAGATTTTTCTAGCTGAAGAAATAATCTATTCACAAAGGAGGTGTCTGAGGCTGTTTGGGCTATTATAACAAAATGCTATAAAGTGAGGAGTCTATAAACAACAGCCCCACAGTGCTGCAGGCTGCGAAGCCCAAGCCCAAGGTGATGAGGATGGCTGTTGGCATGGCTTTGCACCATGTCTTGTCCTGGACCCCACGCCTGGAGGGCGGTGGCTGCTCAAGCACTTCTTTAATTTTTTAAAGTTTATTTATTTATTTTGAGAGAGAGCATGAGTGGAGGAGGGGCAGAGAGAGAAGGAGAGAGAATCCCAGGCAGGTTCCGCCCTGTCAACACAGAGCCAAACATGGGGCTCCAACTCACAGACTGAGATCATGACCTGAGCAAAATCAAGAGTCTGACACACTTAACTGACGGAGCCACCCAGGCCCCTCTCAAGCACTTCTTTTAATGGAAAAAGCAGAAATTCAAGAAGGCAAACCCAACCACAGAAACACGTTTTCATCCTTGTACTATCTGTATCTGCCGAGTAAGCCGATGGTCAAACTGAGCCCCGTGTCTGAGCCTAAAATACATTCTGCCACCAATGAGCCAAGACGAGCATGTGGACCCACCACAGCCAGAGAAGTAAATATTTACGGGCAATTATTCTCTCCACCCCAACTGCCTTGGCTGGGGGAAGGTTCATCTGGAGAGTGGTCAGCGTCCTGTCAGGAAGATAGCTTAGAAGTAGATACTGAAAAACACTTAGTGCCTGAATAAATCATGAAAATAAGATTTTTTGGAAATTGCGAGTCAATGAAGATTTTCAAATAAGAATTGGCATTGGCGGAAGGATAATCGAGAACCCTTTAGAGCAGGTTTTCAGTGTCTGCGAGACACCAGTTCATTAATCTTCCCAGACTGTCACAGCTTTTCTTGCTGCATAACCCAGACCACAGTTGATTATTTGCACCTTTCCTGTGGCACCTTCAATTTATTTATACCCATTTATTCATTGGATCCACTCCAGAAAACTCCAACACACCGTGAACATAATTGTCACTGATTTCCACAAAAGGTAATGTATTAGTTTCCTACTGCTGCTATAACAAAGCAGTTTGTTTGCTGCTACAAACTTAGTGATGCAGAACAACATATGTTTACCATCCTGCAGTTCTGCACGCCAGCAATACAGCACAGGCCAGAAGATTCTCTGCCCAGGGTCTCGCAAGGCCAGAGTCAGAGCGCTACCCAGACCGCACACAAATCCAGAGTCTCTGGGGGGAGAAGGTGCTTTGGGCTCATTCAGGTTGTGGCTGATAAATGCTTCCCTATGGGGAGGCTCTGCTCAGCAGGGTCCACCTCTAGCTTCCGGCTCCTGGCCCTTCCTGTTTGTGGGATCATTCACGTTGAAGCCAGCACCGAGCCTGCTGCATGCGTCACATCTTTCTGGCTTATCCTTCTGTGATACCTTTCTGCCTTTCTTTCCTGTCTCCACTGCAGGGCTTGCACAGCTGCATTGACTCCATTCATGCTCCTATTTTAAGGTCAATTGATAATCACCTCAACTATATCTGTAAAATCCCTTTCACCTTATACGGCGACCTACTCGAAAGTGTAATAATTCAACACACTGAGAGATTAGACAGCCTCTTCTTGACGGCCTCAATCTTTCCCTCCAGCAATGGGACAGCTCCCTGCTGGAGAATATCCTGAACCAGACATCATCTGAACCACCTCTGGGCTGGACCGTCCACATTGGTGAGTTTTCAATTTTATCCTTAGCCTTTCAGTCCCTTATTTGGTTAGCTAACTCATTTCTCTCAGGATTAATTCAAATTTCAACACTCTCTGGGAGTCCCTTACACATTCTCTCCACTCCTCATTTTCAGAAAACAATTTGTCCTTTACTTAGTTGAAGGAAGTGAAGCCATGATGCAATCATCCAAACTTCCACCTGTCTCTCCAGCAAGTGCACCCGCGTCTGCAGCGCTCACCGCCTTCCCTCCAGACTCAGAAGTAAATGCACTCCTTTGCCACAGGCCATGCCCTTCATCTCGTTGCTTCCAAACCCAGATCCTGAGAAGGACATTTCTAAACCCTCATGTGTATGGTCTATATTCCCTTCCCTTCTGATTTCAATCTCCATGTTGAAATCTGTCCATCTGCCTCCAACGAAAGCCCGCCTGCACTGTGCAGGACTCTACCTAACCATCCCTCTCCTCCTTTTCCAACCTAAGTTCTCCGAGGCTGAGCTCTCCCTCACCATCTAGATGGATCGTTTATTTCTCAGGGTCCCACCACCCCACTTTCAACTCCACCACTGACTGAAGTTATTTCCACTATGTTGGTCTATTACCCTCTAATGGTTGATTCTAGAATATACTATTTTGCATTATTTTACCTCACCATCTGTTGCTTGACAATATTGGCTATGTTTCATTATAACTCAACTTTTTTGATCTTTGGGGGAGGGATTATCTGGATCTGTTTAGAGCAGGTGTTCAGTGTCCGGGGTCTGCTGTGGGGGCCCGTGTACTCTTGCCACTGCTTCTCCTGACATTTGACTTCCTCCGACTGGGTGATTTCTTGGGGTAAGCTCTTCCATCCACTCACCTTATCGGGGTCTGTCTTCCTTAGTTTGTTGATTGCTCACAAACTCGGCCCAGATGCCCCTCCATGAGTCAAATTCCTCTATTTAGTGGCTTGTCCCTGTCATGCTGATGCTTACAACTACTTCAAACTCAGTGAATTCACTCTGAAGCTATATTTCCCCTTTGATTCGTTCTTTATCCCTCCACCTGTCTCGCTCTCCTCAACTCTTCTCAGTTGGCCTTGATGATCTACCCTTCCCCTCAAACTTGAAAACTAACAATTATAACCAAGTTTTAAATCCTTTGTAGCTAATTAGTAGCTAAGTCCTCCAGGTTTTATTTTCTGAAATTTTAAACAGACTGACTTGTTTTCTCTCCTCCAAGGGCACCACCACGGTTTAATCCATTATCAACTTAACTAATTTCTAAAATAGTCCCCGAATAGCCGGAAGAATCCACCTAGATGAGAATCTGTCATCTCACTTCTCAGCCACCCTTCAAGGCCGACTGCCTCTTACAAGGTAAAGCACACACCCATGGTCAAGATCAGACATGAATAAGTTCACCCATGGTCAGGATCAGACATGAAGTAGTCTACCTACGGTCACGATGAGACCTGGGTCAGTCCATACTGTCCTCTCCATGATCATATCTTTTGCCTTCTTCTCTTCACTTTCACTTTATATTATGGCAACCATAGCCAACTTATGGTTTCCTGACACCACACTTTTCTTTACTTCTTTTTCTATAATTCAGATTACATGGGAAGAAGCTACCTTTCTGTCTCTCTCACTTTCCCCAGCATCTCCCTTTCTCAGATGAGCTGCTCACAGCTTTCCTTTGGACATGGGGTAATGTTCACTTCCTCTGCAGACTCAAGCTGGAAGAGTGGCCCTTCCTTGGACTCTCAGTGAATATTTTGTACCCTTGGATTTGCCATGTTTAATATCCTAGTCTACTCACTGCTCTAATAGATCATGACTTCTTTGAAAATAGCACTTATATCATTCATGAAGTCATTAGTAAGCTAAGTGACAGGAATTAAGATGCAGATGAAAGAACAAACACTTGAAGCAATAGCGAGTGCCATGCTGGCATTAGCATGCCGCTGTATGGGAGAAAACTCCACATGTGCCGCGGGGCATGAGCTCCCACACCCTGAGCTCTGGGCTGGCGTGAGTGGTGGGCGGGTCATGCACCCTGACGCCCAACACACCCCTGCGCTTGGAAGTGTTCCTTAAGAGCCAGCTTATTTCCTGCCGCTGATCACAAACTACTCAAGGCTGTTTCCTTGGAGCAAGAAATACCTAGCTCTTCCTGAAATGGGAGCCCCAAGTCACAAGTGTTGACATTTTCTTCACGTAGTTTTGGGGATCATATCGTGGTCACTTGAGAAAGGGGAATACACACCTGAGCTGACCCAAATTTAAATTGGAAGCCAGCAAACAAACAAAAACCCTAACTCAAAAATAAAGATTTAATGCTACAGCTCACTATGAAATAATTGTATAAAAATATATTGTGAAATGGTACTGGAACTTATGAAAGAATAAAATAATAAACTTGTCCACATACATCTGGATTTAGAAACTGAGTCTACAAAACTTATGAAGTGCCTTGTGTCAACTTTAACCTCAGTACTAAAACCAGAATCTATCCAGAGCTACAATACACAGGCACGGATATACTGAGGTACAGGTATTGGAGCTGTAGAAATGGGCCACAGACATAGATCTACAGACTCCTGGACAACATGTATATGAATGGTCTTGGGTTCCATCCTGGATTAAATCTGAATAACAGAGTGTTTTCATAAAATTCCAGATGGTGAAAATGCTAGGAAATCACACAACACAAGGAAGAGAAAAAAATGGGTCAAAACAATGATCTGACAAAGTTACCAACAATAAGAACTTCACATGGAAATGAATTTTGGTGAAGTGTGAAACAAATTTAGCGAGGGTCTTGCATCCTATATTGTTATTTGACCGACAAGTTACAGTCTCTGCCAGGGTCACCAGTGTATTTAGTCCAATATTGTAGGACCTGGTGAAGAGTTCAGGTCATCACATTTTTTATCACACCTCTGCATGGGAAAAAGAAAATGCTCATTTTCTCCACTAAAGGAGCCCATTGTCAGTAGATCTGGCCTCTGCGCGAAGCTTGCAGAATGACAGTGGGGCCCTGGGACGCGGACCCAGGACCGCAGGGGACAGGGCCTTCACTGCTGTGCAGAGAGAGCGACATCAGTGTACTTACCGGCGAAATAAGCCCAACAACTCTACCCACAAGGGAAATAAATGTGCATGTGCCATTTTAACTCTGGCGAGAATTTGGAATAATCAGTGATATTCTCACTTTTTGTTTAAGAAGACCCAGGCCCCTAAATCTTACTCCCAGTTCCAGCAGAGAAATCAAAATGGATAGTGCGGGGCTGTGTTTCCCGATACAGGTCACATGGCGGCCATCAACACAGTGGGGGTAGTCAGATGGGACCTCAAAAGTTCACTTGGAGGGAATGCCCCGTGTCTGGGACGCCAATCACAGGAAGAACAAGCAAACTTGGCCCCATTGTTCTACAAAGTCGCATGTGGGATGGGAACAAATATGGCAGAAGCATTGGAACTTGGACCTCAATCCCGATACACAAATGACTGGTGCCTGGGTGCAAAGCCAAAGACTTCTAAGGGTCGGGGGGCCTGAGAGCCAATCAGAGATCAACTGTAGTCCAAAAGATTGTAACGGACTCAACCACACATGTGCACCCCGCTGAGAGAGAAGCCATATCGGTGTCATCTCTATCCTGTAAGAGTAATTGTCTGTCCATTTGTCCTTTCATAGATTAGCATCACTTTTGTAGCCAAAATTAATAAAGAATCTTATTAACTAATGTGACATATATATTTCCATCTATATCTATCTTTCAAAATAAAAAATAAATTTATGAAGATTTCCTTTATATAGAAATTTAATGCATAGCCTAGTTCTAGAAACAGGCACCCAATAAGCATAGTTTTTGAGTGAATGATTGCAAATATAAGGGAATGGCTACTTCTTAAGAAAACACACTCAAAAATTCCCACATTCAAATAGATACCCAGATTCAAATAAATATGGAGAATTCACAGGAGGATTGCATATTCAATTCCACAAATGGTAACCACAGGCTTGTTATGTGTAAGGCTGCACACCAATTACTGTCTGAGAACCTATGAAGAATTAGTAGACAAGACAAAACTCACACACACGGTGTTTATTTTGGAAGGCGGAGTGGGAGAATGGTAGTTTCGGGCAGTGCAGGTGTACAACATTCCCACTGTTGCAGGAAGTCCGGTGTGGGGGTCGCTGATTTAGAGGTTTATCTTGGCCGAGAACGAGCACACACGCACATGTTTATAAGGTCAGTTTCCCCAAGGAAAGTCAAGAGCTAGATGCTGAACATTTATGCAACAAAAAAATAGAGGTTACCTAAACCTTTTCAGTGGCACTGGATGATATCCACATTTTTAAATATATACTGGAAGCCTTTAGTTTTTATTATTTTTTAAGTTTGTGTATTTATTTTGAGAGAGACAAAGAAAGCACAAGCAGGGGAGGGGCAGAGAGAGAGGGAGAATCTGGAGCAGGCTCCACGCTGTCAGCACAGAGCCCAGTGTGGGGCTTGAACTCGAGACCTCGACATCATGACCTGAGCCAAAATCAAGAGTCAGACGTGAGCCCCCCAGGCGCCCCATACTCTGTAAGCCTTTAAAAACTGCAACCATGTAGAACTCAGTCTTACACCCTCCCACGCAGCAATTCAGGGTGCCAAGAGTTGACCCCGTGTGCTCTTTGAGGGAGAGAAACTGTGGCCATACTCAGGAAGCTACCGGCAGATGTCAGATGGACATAAGGGCCCTGGACATGAACAGCGGAGAGAAGACCATAAATAGTGTTAAGTGCAGTGTTTCAGTCTCGCCTCTACTCTGCTCAGAAGCTCGTTTGCTTGTGGTTGGCCAAGGAGCAACGTGCTGCAAATGGCACCTGTTGCGACATCGCTGTTTCTCCCTGCAGGCCTGAGCACCGGCTGTGCCTACCTCGCCATCTGCCCCACGGCCTCCGTTCTTGGACTCCAGCAGCCAGTTCCCTGACTCTGGGCAGCCACCCCCAGGATCTGCAGGGTCTTTTCCGTCTACTCTGTGCCCAGTTATGTCCAACTGACTCTTCCCGCCCCTGCTCAAACATGGCGCTGTCGTAAAAGACTTCACTGCCTTTACGCCGACTCTCCTCTCTCGGCGGGGGGACCCATCACCACCCGCACTCCTGTAACGGTGGCCCGGCTTGCCTGTTCTAGATCTTTGTCCTACAGGGACTGCAAGCCTCAGAGGGCATGGCCCCTGTCCACGGATCTGCCCTCCATGCCCAGCGTGCTGCATGGCACTCAAAAGGTGCTCACTGGATGTTCATTATCTAAAGATAGCAGTAATATTATGGAGACATGGAGACAAAAAGTGACAAGTGGCTTTCTATTTACTGCTAGTGTTGGTTATTCATGTTTTGTGTCTCTGCTCCAAATCCATTTTCCCTGGCTCTCTGTGTAAGGGGGGGAGGGCTTAGATAGATAGTGCTCCTTTGTCAGTTGGTAGAGTGTCTGGTTTTGTCTGTAGAGAATGCTGGAAAGACACTGCAGGCACAAGAGTTTCCCTTCCTGGTTCCGGCGTGCTCTGCCTGCGGGCCCCTGTGCTCTGTCCTGGGGCCCCTGTGCTCTGGGCAACATGTGTGCGTGGTCAGCCGCCCCCCTCAGCCCTCCAGTTCCCGACACCTGCCAGGTGACCTTGTAGTGAGAAGGTCTCCGCTGAACGAGTCTGCCCAGTACGTGGGGCAGCAGATTTCCATCAGCGTCAAAGGGCGAGTTTCTGGCAAGTCCTGCCACCAGGGGCCCCAGCGGCCCCAGGTTCCCCGAGAGTCATGCTGCACCTTCATCCGATGTCCTGGGTGCTGCTGTCTCTGCACTGGGGCAGTGGCTCCTCCCCACATCTGCGGTTCGGGTGCTCTCTTCCTGTTTTCTAGCTTCCTCCTGGTCCCTTCCACCTCCTGTTCCAGGTAACTGTGCTTCATGTTAAACTTTCCCACAAACCGCGGTCCGGGCTCTGTCTCCTGGCTGGGTTCAGACTGACGCACCCTTCCAGGGGGAGACGCGGCTGCGTTGGTCCGTACTTGCTTCTAAGGCGAGGTAACAGGGTGTGCGCCAGGGCTCAGAGAATCACAGCGCATGTGAATGCTGCCTATGATGCCTTGGATTCACATTCACACTGTGATGGGGTGTGTTTCTGTCGAGATGTTTCCTTTGGTGACCCCAGGTGTGGGAAACGAGCGTGCAGCCACCTGCTGAGAAGGTGCCTTAAAAGCAACAAGGTTCTCCCTTGCACGTGGATACACCAAGCATGCAAGATGTGCAGAGACGCCAGGCAGTGCCCGTGAGGGGCAGGCCTCGTCCCGGGGATCGGGACCGGGAGGCCCGGCGTATGCCCATCCCAGAAGTAAACCACTTACTTCTAGACATATGTTGAACTCTTTATTTATAAGTGCAAAAATGCATACATTTATTTTCATTTTTGAGTTGTATTTATCAGAACACTGCTCCTTTCTAAGCTCCTTAATGCACTTTGGTGAACGTGGGATGTGCCTTCTGTGGATTCAGGTTCTACATGGCGGGCAATGAAGGGCAATTTTGCAGAAAGAGGCAGAAGCCATAGGTGTAGGTCTGTTTACCCAGGCAGTGGAGGCTGGCTACCGGGGACTAGTTTTGCTTCCTTCTTCCAAGAGACCAACCCGTTGGGTGACCCCACTGTAGGATGTAGACTGACAAGAGACAATGTCAAGCCCAACCCGGCCACACATATCAACACACGCCTTCATCAAACCCAATGTTTTGAAGTGATTCGTGGAATATTTGCAATGACAAACTCCGGTCTACATAGGAAACCTGGTTGAGCCCTGAAGTTGCTAGACGGGGGCTTTGATGATTTCGTGCCTACATCGTATCAGCAGAAAAGCAGGCTGTGTACAGTGGGCCCTTTGGGACCGGGTGACTGAAGGCACCGGTGTGTGAGGGGCGGGGGCCAGAGAGATGTTACCAGCTCACCGTCGATGCCACAATGTTCGGGCTCTCTAAGGCAGGCACCGAGGTCCC
The DNA here is from genome assembly GCF_006229205.1 of Suricata suricatta. Classification (NCBI taxonomy): domain Eukaryota; kingdom Metazoa; phylum Chordata; class Mammalia; order Carnivora; family Herpestidae; genus Suricata; species Suricata suricatta. The sequence goes on from NC_043713.1 coordinate 1,733,741, forward strand.
AACCACATTGCCAATGGGCGTCCAGAGCCCCTCCCCCTGAGCTTAAACGTCAAGAGTTCAGCCATAATAATTTCACCTCATGACACTGTTTGAGTCAATGGAATAAGAAATAAGCGAAATTCTGGGAGAGCTGTCTAGTCGAGGCTAACAATGAGCGGATGGCGTATTATTTTCCCCACAACTCTTGGCTTGGAACATAGACACACAGCGTCCACACTGGATTTCCTTGCCCATCATAAAAAGCAGTGGCATTCCATCAATGTGTAATTGTATTAGTTATTCTACAGGGGCTCCGGGAAATCTGATGCAGAGGACTGCTCCTATCGATCAACGTTCCAAAGTCCTCCTGGCCATTGTTTACTGAACTGGTCAATTATCATTGAATTTTTCATTTTGAGTTGAAATGGAAAATTAACAGAAATCAAGAAATTTTGTAGAACATGTTACTAATGAATTACAGAGGACTGAGTTTCCAGTGTCGCGAACCTATGGTGTGTTCAGGGCTTATTTTTAGATGGATATGTTTTTTGATGAGTGAGTATTACTCTTACCATATCAGCTCATGAAAATCATCTCTCTTTGCCCCTTTTGTCAAATGGAATAGAATCAAGACAGTAGTAACTCACCTGTCACCTTAAACTTCACATTGCCTCCCCCAACATCGGAATAGTCATTACCAGTAAAGGGTAACATTTGAAGTGTTATCCTGTGATTTCATAAGCCAGATTAAAAAATACCTATTGACAAAAAATATATGTAACCATTTCAACTTTTTTATATGACCTTTTTTTAAGCAAAATGCATTCATTGGTTTCAAGATAGAAAATCCATAAAATGGGTTATTTTTCAGATAGGTAACACCAGGAAATAAATCCCTCCGTATTGTACACTCTAATGATGAGTCCATAGCAAACTTTAAAATATGCATAGCTCACAAATGCCAAGCTCTTGGGGCGCCTAGGTGGCGCAGTCAGTTAAGCGCCTGACTTTGGCTCAGGTCATGATCTCTCAGTTTGTGGGGTTGAGCTCCACGTCAGGCTCCGTGCTGACAGCTAGCTCAGAGCCTGGAGCCTGTTTTCAGATTCTGTGTGTGTGTGTGTGTGTGTGTGTATGTGTGTGTGTGTGTCTGACCCTCACTCTCTCTCGCTGACCCTCATTTGGGGGACAGAGTTACCCCCAGGAGGACAAACTCAAATGCCGGGGGTTTTCAGTGGTTGTGAGGTTAGCCTTTGAGATCCAACACTTGAAAACTGGGTCGGGGGCCTGTCTTCAGCAAGAGTGATGGGTGGGAGCGGCAGGGGCTCGCGACAGGACCCTCCAGGAGACTCAGGCGCCAAGTGCCGTGGGTGCCTCTGCTCTGCCCCTTGTTGTTTGCAGAACGCAGGGGGTCAAGGGCACGGGTCGTAGGTAAAACCCCAGGAAAGAGTATTTGATTTCTTTAGTAAATTCACCAAAATGAAAGGAAGATGCCTGTGTCTCTTAATCTTAGAACTCTTTTTATTCCATCATTAGTTACTCTTTATCCACCCTTATTTTTTTATTATTGCCTACAGTGGCTAAAAAGAGTCAACAAAAAGAACCTTCTTAATCGCTTTAAAGGGTTCCAATAGAGTTGTAATTTGCCTTATAAACCACGTCACTGTGCCCGAGATTTACAGCAACATGTGATCTTTAAATATACTGTATATCACTCTCCTGATGGTCATGCAATTAGGATCTGGACACTGGGAACAACATACGACCAAAAAATAGTTCTCAAAAGGGGATTTGGTGTGTCAGGGAAGATAACAGGAACTTAGAATTCAGGTCAACATGATTTTAATGCTAACTAAGATTAAGCCCCCAATGTCCTGACTCCACATAGGATCTTTACTCTGGTCTGCGATGCAGCAGGTAGGAAGGGAAGAAATGAAAAAGAAAACATAGAGGCAGACTTTAGCAAGGGACAGAAAATGAACATTGCAGATTTAAAAAAATATATTGGTTTAAAGTATTTCATAACTGAGTTTAACTGTACAGTGTTAAATACCCACGAAACAGAAGATCCCAATGACGCCACTTGTGAACCTCTACCCTGTATTCTTGTGATCTGAGACATTGCATCCCTTGACCGAAAATTTAGGATTTTATGCAGATACTACATCATATGTGCAGAACAAATAAAATTACATTTGTTCATTTTATTACAAACTCTTGCTGTTTTTTTCCTCCTGAGTTTACCGAGGTATGTGTTCTTGAAAAATTAATCCAAATTATTTAATAAAGAAATTCAATCACCCTTATTGCCAAAATGCCGGTAATATGAAGGACTCTTACCTACATCAGAGTTATTTTTATGTTTACTACAAATGTAATTTAAGTATGTTTTGTGGAATTAGGTGGAAATAATCATTTGTTTCTGTATATTTTTGGCTCCATGATTTCAGGGACCATTTATCATTTATTTTATCTTCAGTTTCCAACTCAAGGACAAGAAAGTGGTGGACACTTCACTCAGACTTGTGGAGTACAAGAATGCGTCGGTGAGTCATCATATCTCTTCTCCAAATATTTCAAATTTGTTTACTATTTATTTATTTTTGAGATGGACAGAGAGACAGAGTGTGAGCAAGGGAGAGGCAGAGAGAGAAGGAGACACAGCATCCGAAGCAGCTCCAGGCTCTGAGCCGTCAGCACAGAGCCCAACATGGGGCTCGAACCCACAAACCGTGAGATCGTGACCTGAGCTGAAGTCAGATGCTCAACCGACTGAGCCCCCAGGCGCCCCTCCCCTCTCACAAATATTTCAAATCATGTTGCCATATTCTTCTTCTTTCACATAATTGTAATATTATTACAACTTATTATATAACATATTTTACATTATATACAGTGCGTTATATATAGTGTACATACAAATGTACACATATGCATAGGATTGGTAAGGCCACATGTATGCAAACTATGTCTGTAATATTTTCTTTGTAAGTGTGTATATGTATATTATGATGAGCTTTTATTTATCTATGGATATGTGAATATAACACGTAGACACATCTGTGTATATCACGTATAATTCTCATGTAAACATGCCCAACTTTTATCCGTATTGCACTCATTTCCTTCCTCGCCACACTCAGGCTGGAAAATACGCGTCTGCAGATCGCCCAGGCACGCGGGCTGTGGTGCAGCCAGGAACCGCGGGAGTGTGTTCAGCGATAGCTCATCGCCAGAACTGCCGCTGTCCAGATGGCTCGGGAAGGATGTGATTCCCAGGGCGGCGGAGAAATTCGAACCATCGGGATGAATCAGAGACCCCCCAGCCCAGGAGGGGGGGCCCGAGCCCGAAGGACAAGGCAGAGTCCATGTGAAGAAGTTTAGAAAACGTCAAAGCCTTCTGTGGTCTCTCTAAGACGCCGGATCCGATCCCTCGGCGTTAGACCGTGAGCGCGGCGATCAGCCCGGCTGCAGGGACCGGCTGGGCAGGGCCGGGGCGGTGGGGTGCCCTGGACTGAGCGTGGGCTCCTCCAGGGTCACCTCCCTGTCACCGCACGCCATGCTCCGGGTTAAAGCCACAGTAAACAAAACGGGACTTGCTCCCGCTTGGCTCGGATTCTCCAGGTTCCCGCACACCCTCTGGGAAGGGCTTGCGTTCCCCACAGCCTCCGTCCCTGAGGACGCCCTTTCTGTTACCACCACGGCCGCTTTGTTTACTTGGACCCCTGTAAGTGGATCAAGGACTTAGAATTTGAAAAAGAATCTTTTTTTATGACAGAAGCTGACTCCAATGCTTCCATTTTTTCTTCAAATTTTTATACTTTATAACATTTGAATGCTCAAAACATTGAAATATTCCACAGAAACACAAATTATTGTTAGGCTTCCAAGGAGCCAAACCTTATATTGCATTTTGACTGCAATTATATCAACGGCTAAAATCATGGCATACAACTTGCATCTTTGCAGGAAACAGTGACTCCGTGAGCAAACGCCGCTGTGGGTGGGGTCCTTGAGACAGTGAATGTGCCCGGTTTGCTGGGGACCTGTGGGTGGGGGTCGGACCCGCATCACTACCTTTCCTGCTGCCCTGAACTGTCTTTGTTTGGAGCATTCTGCTGTGGAAATTCTCCTCTTTCTCCATTCTCTTTTTACAGAGAAGCTGGGAGAAGTGATAAATAACAGGACCGAGCGGCGGGGGGGAAGGTGGGCGGCTGTGGCCGGAGCCCCTCGGCCGCTCCAGGGCGTCCCCGGGGTGCAGGCTGGAGGGCCCCCCCTCACACACCCGGTCACGCACAGGCTGGGGTCAACCCCGTCACCCCACCCATCAGGTCACTGTCCTCAAGAACACTTTCCACTAGGACTTAATTATTGCTAATGGGCAATTGTAACTGACGCGGTCTCTGAAAATATTGTTTTTGATGATAAACGTGTGCAGTTGAAATATCCTCTAAGATTGTACTTGTGTAAAGAAAAGGTATCACACAGTGAAGAAAAACTGATGGATATATTCCCTTTTCAACGAATTTCCTTAGCTGTAGAGCTTATTTAGCCAAAATACAGGTTTGGTCCTACGACATCACACTCACTTGGAGGAAAGGCATCTTGAGATTTTTATGAAATATTTTTCCGTTCTTCCCCAGAGGACTGATTCCCAGATAATACGTATTATTCCCGTCAAGCAGTGAAAATCAGGCTGAGGATTTCCAAAATGCAAATTCAATATTCTTGCAGCTCTGAGCTGGTGGATGTCACCTTCCTCACGAGAGTAACCAGGAGCTGAAGATGGAAAGGCTGCTGGATCTTTATTCCATTGAGAAACCTCAGAGGTATTTGAAATATAAGAAATAACCTATGAAGGAAAAGATCGGGCCAAGGAAGATTGTGATTTTTTGGCTAATAGTGTAACTCACATGCCGCGTGTTGATTTTAGCAATTACAGATAAGACTCACATTAAACCGCACTCCGACCATTAGGTTTGTGCTATAAAAATGCCGTGGATTCAGCTGTGTGTGGCTCGCCTGGAATCGTCCTGTGTGTGCCCGTGACGCTCCCAGAGCCCTGCCGCCCGCCGTGCTGTGTCAGGTGTGAGGCGCCGGCTCCCGCCACACGTTGGTGCAATGCTGCCACCATATGGCAGGATTGCTCCACACAGTCCACAGAGCATGTGTTTTCAGAAAGACGAATTTCCTATAGAAAAGGGATATTTAAAATCCAAAGACACTGGCGCACACCAGGTGGTGTGTGCACACGCTCCAGCTTCGGCCGAGAAAACGGTCACGCTAATGGAGACACATTCCTGGTGCGTGTTAGCTGACGGGAAGGGTTAAGGTATTTACTGTGTGTGCACGTATGATGATCACCTCCTCGTGAGAGACAACACCAGACGCTAAGAGGAAGGACACGCCAGTCCGGGCAGGGACGCTGATCGGGGGAAATTCGGTGCCCGAGCTCGCTCTGGGCAGCTTCAGGCAGAAACTCGGGGCAGGGCTGTGAGCCGCGGCAACAGCAGCAACGGCGGCCCGAAGTGGGGCAGAAATAAATTCCTGTTTGTGACGCAGAACATCGGGTTCGAGATGCTCGGTGTCTCCCGCTGCCGAGGTCGTGAAGCAGCGCTCTGGGCTTGGGGACAGCCAGGCCCGGGCGTGTGGCTCATTCGGTGGTGCTGACACCGTCTTCATCAAGGAGGGCGCGCCGCCCGGGCCCGTGCCTGCAGCGGGGCGCGAGGCTCCCCGTTCTGTTTGTCCTCAGGGACCCAAAGGCAGGAAAGTGCTATTTATTTAACAAAGACAGACAGTAACTTATGTTACTGTAAGAAAAGATAACCCGAACATCCTTTAAAGAAAATAGCAGTTAGACAAATTTTAATACCGTGACGTTTACCGCGGCACAGAGCGGCCAACAAGTTTCTGTCATTGGGAAACTTACTCCTTAATTCTTCAGTCTAGACACTATGCATTTTATTCATTTAGTGACAAAGCTCAAAAATATATCAATTGTTGGTAAATTAGGTTTGCGAGCCTTTCAGGAAATAAAATGAACATAAATGGTATTGGGACAGAAAACGTCGGGTGACTTTCCGTGGCCGTGTAGACGTGTGTAGAAACACACACGTGTGCGTGTGAAACACGCCTTCCTACATGTGGCCTCGCTTCTTCAGCATAAATAGCTTCAAACTCCCAGTTGAAAACACAGCATGTGAGACGCTAAAATCGGTCGCAGTATGTTACGCCCCATTTTGTCTTCTATTTACATGAGCTTCAACACCATCCTTAAAATCTACAAAACGGAAATGTTTGCTATGTATTCTCACAACTGTATGTGTGCTGTTTAGGCTGAGCCAAGAACTACTGGATTGTCTGGGGGACAGTATGCCTGTAAGTGTATTCTCCGATACGAGCTGCTGGTCTTATTTCTGAAGGACCACACGGGTTACTAAGGCAGCACAGTCTTCCTCAAAGGTCGAGGGTCAATCGTGATGAGCAACAGAGTATTTTTGTCCAAAAAAAAAAAAAGACTATAAATCAAATTATTCCTAGCCTGTGATTTGTTCTGTCCTTCCTTTTAAATTTCCCTTTTCATGTGAATTTGAGCCAGCCCTTAATGCTATTTTAATTTAGTTTTTTGTACGTAATACATGCCCCCATCAGGCGAATGCACTTGTCGTGACTGAAGTCAATAGAAGGTAATGACCTTTTATCTTTATTGCTGAGCTCCAGCTCATGGGAGGCAGGGCCGGCTTGCGTCGCTCCAGACTGGGCGCGGACTCTAATTGCGTCTTCATCAATCTTTAACGACAGCGCTGTTATCACTGTTGAATGTGGTCTTCCGTTTGCCTTCGCCTCTTTGGAGCAATTTTTAGCTGCTGCCCTGGTGCTGGGGGGCTCGGAGGTTAAGGAGGTGCTGATGCCTGAGCTTCCGACCATGAGACAGGCGGGCCGCCGCGTGGGCCTCTGTGGCCACGTCCTCGGACGGCACCGGCCCCGGGCTCCGCCTCACGGGGCGCCGGGCCCGAGCCTTGTGGTGATCCCGACAGCAGCCTGCGGTGTGGCCACTCACAGGATGGTGGCCGAGCAGATGACAGGGCTGAAAGTCACCACAGAGGTAACAACAGTAAATCTCAGACCCAGAAAGAGCATTTGGCTGGTTCTGGTCTTTCTAAATCTCGTTTAGTAAAACGCACGGACCGCACAAAGTCGTGTGGTGATCCGTGCGCAGCTGCTCACTCCATCAGACCCGCGAGTTTCTAAGTGTGTAGGTCTGTGTTTGCGTACCTACGGCTGTGGTAGCCGGCATTTTGCTTTAAGTAATATTTCTTTGATTTTTTAAAGCCAGGACTCAAAGAAACCCTCATCGAATGTGTTACAAGTGCATCGGGATCAGAACTATTTCTGCAAATATTTCTACAATTATTTCCGGCGTGGCTCACGATGTGCCCCGGCCGGCGTGCTCGGAGGCCTATTTTCTTTGTATTTACCAAGTGGAACACTTTTTTATCTTTATCAGTTTGAATGTCACCACTTCTGCCATTTGGCTGCAATAAATATTTCCGAGAGGCCTGCCAGTGCGTGCACTACGGTGAATAATTCATGCAGCAGCGAGGTTTTAATTGATGGCGAGTAGGGAACTTTCTAAATCGCAAAACTTCAGCAGGCCTCGGCTTCCAACAAATGTCAGTGTCTATTTTTAGGCTCCAGCCTCTATTCAACAGAAAGCCAAGTGCATCAGCCTGCAGCTGCTGGTGGTGCAGACGCCAGAAAAGGGATTTTTGTTCCACCTACCGGGTCGTAGGAGGGCCATTTTGTGGCACCGTTTCCAGCTCGTTGTTTACATGCTCTGTTAGGTATTCTTACAACAGGGAGGACGAGGTGACGTCGTCCAGGATGACGTCCTGGTGCTGCCGGGGTCCTGTCACCGGACGGGTGAGGACGGAGAGGCGAGGGCCAGGGAGTCGCCAGGGAAGCCACGTTTTGTGGATGCGGTTCACTCGCCTGAACGAGGAGCCTGGAATTTCGCAACAAAGCGCAGATGATCGCGGAGGATTTCCGCACAGTGTGCTGTGCGCTGGGGACCTGGCGGCCGGCGGGGCTCGTGTGCGTGAGGCCCGCGGCGTCCCGGGGACCTTCCTCCGGCAGTGACGGATCTGGCCTTATTGTACAGTGTGCGTGCATTCGAGTCTAAAATCCCTCTAGTGGAAATCAGCAATAAATCTGTAGACGCATAGATTACCCTGATAAAATCATTAGTCATGTGAAAATTATTAGGAAAATTACGGAACTCCAGCCTTAATGTATGAGGAAGTGACTTCACATATTTTCAACTCCTGTTTTCAAATTTTAAATTAAAATATGTATTTTTTAAAGCCCCAGAATGAGCTTCTTGATGAGAAGAAGGAGTTTACCTCTTTCCATGGAAAACACGTTCAGAGAATGCTGTGAGCAGGAATCAGGGACCCCTTCACCATGATTAGTTTTATGCAAATGTTCATGGATTTGGAAAGTCACAGTGACAGTCCCTGAGCGGGAGGCCACCTGCAAGGATTCCCGCGGCCCCGGGCTCCTTCCTCGCCCCTCTGCAGGCGCTCTGCGGTCTAGAGCTATTTCTCACCTTTTCTTTCCTGCTCTTCAGGGCGATGATTATGTGAACAATCCGAGGAGGCAAACGTGAACATGTCTGTCTTCAGACTACAAGCGTGGGCAGGGGCAAAGCAGAAGAAGACAGGATCACACATCGGAGCCCATTTCAACCTGTAATAGGACCCTACAAATGAGTCGGTGTTGGCATCAATTCCGCCGACCAGCCGCACTGCCCCTTCCTCTCCTGCAAGGTCCCCGTTGACCCAGGGCCTGCCCTGTTGCCCCTCCCGCTGGAGAAGACCCTCTTGGAGGGGCCGAACCAGGGCGGCTCCGTGCTGGTCCCGGACCGCGGAGCTGGCTGCGGATGCGGGCATGCGCGGGGAGCACCGGCCCCTGGAGCGCGGCGTGACCCGCAGCCCGCCGATGCGCCTGCGCCGTCGTGTCCGGCCTGCGCGAGGACTTCCCTGCCGGGACCCCGCCCTCTCGCACACCCACACCCAGCACCTGACAACCGTCAGCGCCTCCCCAGTGTGCGTGCCCCCGCCTGGGCGGGCGAGCCCTTCCTCGGCTGCAGGTAACTTCGTGGCCCGTGAAACCCGGTCCTGGCCAGTCTGCCGGCGGGTTCAGAGTTGGATTAATCAGTCCACCCACACCCTCAAACTCAAGGCGTCCCGTCTCTGAGCGCAGCCCCTTAATTGACTCTTCCTACGAATCTACTCTGTTTTCTCTGTGATCTCAAATTACCAGATCCAGCTGACTTCAGTCAGCCTATTAGCCTCTTTACAGTTACGTTTGACTTTCTGGGCTAAAGGGTATATAAGTGCTTTATAAACCCCGAAGCACTCACTGAAAGTAACAGACTCCTCCCCAGTCAGGTGTTGTAATCAACGACTTAAAATATCCCAGATGAGGCCCTAGACTCCTGGGCCCACTTGACTTCTGTCCTGTTGACTAAATCAATGCCCTAGCAATCGGCCAGCATTTAGTATGGCAGCTCTCGGTCCCCATGTGGACGGCGCCTCACTGGGACCCTGCTGACAAAGGCACGGGGCACGGGGGTCCTGACTCCACCAGGACCGGGGCTCCTGCGGCAGGAGGCAGGGCGAGTCCACCACGGAGCCTCTCTCTGCTCGGCACACAGTAGGTCTGTGCTGCACTCCGGCACGTTCTCCCCCTCTCGCCCGCTCCGCTGAGGACTTCTGGCTGCGCTACCCAGAGGACAGGTAACCACGCTGTGCACTGCAATCACTCTCCCTCTGCGGGAAAGTCACTAGGCACCGGCAGGGCGTTTAGTCCCTTTATCGGCCTTGGTAGAAGAATGTCTGTCTGTCTGTCAAAGGGTAATCTGTCCATCGGCCCTTTCTCCTCTGCACACTCTTGCTCCTTCAGTATCTGCATGACGCTGAGTAACTGATTCTCCAGTTCTGTCCCCTTTAGCTTTACATTTGCCTTCAAAGTCCCGGCCTCCAGACTCGGGGAGGGCACAGAGCACCCGTCCTCTACCCCTGCTGATCCTCGCCGCCATGGCTACTCTTGCTCTGTCCCTGGGCCGGCAGTTGTCTCGGACCCCGGGCCAGCCCCAGTGACCCGCCCACCACCAGCCAAGGGCACCTAACTCCACCAGCCTGCTCTCCATCACTCTCCTAAAACTCCCTCCCAGAGGTCGCCAGGTCACAGAGGGAGCAAATTAACGGTCCTTCTCAGTTCCTACACCTCTCGGCTTCTTTCCAGCCCTGCTAGCTCGGGCCATGTGCCCTCCTGTGGGCACCGCCACATGGACACCCTCTCGGGGCTGGGGCCCGCGGCCCACTCCCCTGCTCCCCCCACCCCTGTCCAGTTCTCCAGCCGTTGGCGGTGCCCCAAGTCCCCTTGTCTTCCTGGGAGAGAAGCCTCCCATCCCGGAGGTTTAAGCTACCACCTCAGTGCACGGGAGCGCCGAGTCAGGGTTCCCACCCTGGGGGCCCCGAGACCCCGGGAAGCCTACACTGAGGTCAGGTCCCTGCCGCTGAGGCTCACACCCTCCCAGGGTCAAATTTGGACCCTTCATCCTATCCTGAACACCAGTGCTTCTTCCCAATGACTTAATTTCAGGAGGAGTTTCAAGGTCTCCTCAGCCACACAGGTGCCTGCCCCGCCGCCCTCGCCCGGTCCGGCACCCACTGGGTCGTTCACCCCCAGCGTTCCCAGGCACCATGTCCTCTCCACAGGGGCTGTGATCGGCCGCGCCCGGTCTCCCACGGATCCCTGGGTCTGCTCTCTAGTTCCTTCTGAGGATCTCAGGGCCTAACCCCCCTTATGTCATGGTACGACCGTGGAATAACCTGGGTGTGTTATGCCGAGATCAAGGATTCCCCCAAAGGCCACCAGGAGTCCGAGTCACGAATGTAAAAGCAAAGGGCGTTTATTTGGGCTTAAGCTCGGTCTCTCAGACCTCACCAACGCACTGGATCTGTGCTGAGAGCCCCGACCATCAGTTGAGCAGGGATTTTATTACGGTCGGGGCGAGGGGTGGGGTGAAGGGTGGAGTGAGGGGTGGGATTACAAGGTGATTGGGTGGCACATTGGCAGAGGTGGGTGCGGCGCAGGGTGATTGGTTAATTTAAAAGTAGGTGGGCTCACTAAACAGCGGGAATACTGGCGCGGGCTGGGGGTGGTATCTGCTCGGGCAACAGGTGCATTGTTTTCTTCCCTTTGCTGCCGAGTCTCACCAGGGGAAACAGACTTAGGCCTTCTAGTTTCTGAGGCTTATTTGAAGCCTGTCATGGAGTCAGTTTGGTCCTTCAGTTGAAAAAAACCCTGTAAAACTAAGTTCCTACAGGAAAATTTTATGTGTCTCAGCTCAGTGCTCAAGGTCCTGGGCCAGCATGCCACCCTTGTTTCTCACTGTTTCCGCAGGAAGCCATTCACTTGCCCCCAGAACGGCCCTAACGTGGGACTATCTCCTTCCTTTGCTCAAACAAGTCCCATCAGTATGCACGTGGGTAAAGACGCAGTATATGTGAACTGTGGCATCTTACCACAACAGAACGAAATCTTGCAATTGTGACATGGATGGACCTGGAAGGTATTATGCATCATGAAATAACTCTAACAGCGAAAGATAAATACCATAGGATTTCATTTACATGTGGAGGCTAGAAAATAAAACAAACAAACAAAGAAACAATGGGTCTTAAACACAGAGAGTAATGGGGTGGTCACCAAAGGGAGGGAGTAGAGGGGAAGGCAAAATAGGGAGATGTCACTTCCAGTGATAAAATACATACACTATTGGGGGCGGAGCACAGTCTAGGGAATATAGACAGTAATACCGTAATCGCATTGTGCGGTCACAGACGGCGACCCCACTTCTGCAGTGAGCACTGGGTAGTTGCTGAGCCACTGCCTTGGGCGCCCAGCGCTAACGTCACACCGTCGTGTCCACTACACATCAACAAAAATGTCCTCAAGTGAATATAGTACAGGTGCCCTTATCAGGGAAACATGTGCTACTGTCTTAAAATGAAATGCAAAGCACATTCACCACAGGAGAGAAGACGTCTTCTACCTGCGTGGACGCTCCTCTAGGACTAGCCTTGTGCATGAAGCTCTGAACACGTCAGCCAGTGGCAGTCTCTCCTGATAATCTGCTAGAGGGACTACCGAAACCACCCCCTTGCCATCCACTTGTGTAGTGTTGTCTCCACGGCTATTTAATTATTCTATTTTTTCTTAAAGGGTGTAGGATTACTCAAGCAGGGCAAATCGTGGTTTGAACTCTGGCTTCATTATTTATTACTGGTGTGAAGTTGAGTAAATTACCTGACCCCATACAGTTCCCCTTCCAAACCCACAAGGAGGGAGTTCCTAGCTCGCGGTGTTAGGAGGAGACGGAGGGAAGGTACCCGCAAGGACTCAGCGTGCAGTAGAGCTTCTGGGCCGCATCCCCTGCCCCCGTCTCGGGCCTCAGAGCCTGCGTTCCCGCACGTCTGTTGGCATCCAGACCACCTGGACCCAGCACTGCGCCGGCATGTTGAGCACATGCTCACTGGAAGCGATTCTGAGCAGACTCCAAAGGAATTAGATTTCAGGAGGTGCATCAGTCTGGGTGATTTTGCCCAAATGATGAACTTAAGAAGTATTTGGGGAAAAAAATACACATACTCACTCATAGGCATACTCACACATTCACACTCACTCACACCCAACTTAAGGGTATACAATGAATAAAACAGTACTGTTATCTACTATAACATTATCCACATTTCTTTCATTCAAATGAATGTTCAGAACACCATCAGATTTGTAGGTAGATGCTGATACTGATAATAAAAACAAAAATATAAACATGTTAGACAAATACAAAAATAAGCAAAGGTAAAATCTCTAATCAAACACAGGGGATTTCATCTCAGGATAAAGTTTGAATAATGATTTTTGTTAAAAATCAGATCTAATTTTGTGATGGTGTAAGTTGAATTGATTTTCATAAGGACGTTTTATAGGCGTATTCCTCCCCATTGACCGTGCTCCAGAAAGAGCTATTAATTATTTGCACAGATGTGATATTTTCATTTTAACCTGATTTGGGCATTCTTCTTACCCCTTCATTATCATCGAAGCCTGAAAGACCGCTGAGGTCACTAGTAACCACATCGAAGTACATCTTCAAAAGCAGTTGGCTCTTTTTTATTTTTTTAGTATTAATCTTTGAGAGGAGAGAGAACACAAGCAGGGGAGGGACAGAGAGAGAGGGAGACACAGAATCGGAAGCAGGCTCCAGGCTCCCAGCTGTCAGCACAGAGCCCGACACGGGGCTCAACCCACAAATCGCGATACTGTGACCTGAGCGGAAGTCAGATGCTCAAGGTACTGAGCCCCGCAGGCGCCCCCAGAGTAGTTAGCTCTTAAAGCGCACGCTTACCAGTGAGGATCTCACTTGAGCAAAACCACCTAGGCCACCTGTCAGCCGGACGACCGCCCGGGGCAGGACTCCGGCCTCTTCTGAGATGACCTGGATCATCTCTCACATAAATTATTTCTACATATGTCCGCCCTGGAACGGTCTTATCAGTGTTATAGCTGTTTGCTATTCATATACTTCAATTGGGTCCATTGCCATGAAGAGTCAGAGTTGGGAGGGGCCTTTTTACCGATGCGGAGATAGGAGTCCGCGAAGTGTGATTGTTTTGGCCACGAACGTCTTTCCTCTTTCCCTCCCGATGGTGCGTGAGGGCAGGGCTGGGGCCAGTGGTCTCCCCAGGGCCGCAGGAAAGAAGCCTCTGCAATTCAGTGGAAATGTTTTTACATCTGGGCCAAGAAATACAAAAGGGGCAAATCAAACGTGGCTGCGTCCAACCGCAGCAATGACGCACAGCTTCTAGAAAGTCCTTTTAGCCGAGTTATGTTGGTTAAGAGTGGAAGTATCTTTGTTTCATGAACGTACAGCGAATTTTAACCAAAGGTCGTAGACTGTGCTTCTCTGATTCCTAAGAAGTTCACGGGTTAATTTTGGGAACTTGTATAAATCTTCTGAAATTAGACTGGAATGGTCTTGGGAGAATGTATTTCCGAGGTCCGATTCTGTTGCATCATGAAAGTTTTGAAAGTGTGTGGGAGCCAAAACAATTAGGGATCCGCTGATGATGAGCATTTATTACAAGGAAGAGAGGTTGCTGGAAGACAAACAGGGCGGCCCTGTTCTGTGAGGAGCCCTCGGGCCCACGTCTCATGGACCTTCCCCCCCTTCTCTGGCTGCAAAGCCTCAAAGGACTGTGGGGGGAGTCCCAGAGGCAGGATGATGCTAAGAGCAATCGAAATCAAAAGGTAAAGAAAGTGTGGCAAATTCCAGAGGAAGAAATCTGATAAAATTAAGGTGTAATAGACACTCCAAACTGTGTGATCTGACCTAATAAGTTATTAATAGGGCACCATTACTCCTCATGCATGTTTTATGAGGAAGCCATTGCCTTTTTGTCAAGATTAGTGGATTATAAAATATTTGTGCTACACAATATAAATGGCCCTACCTATTAATAAGTCTCTAGAAAGATATGCTTAAATTGAATTACATTAGGAAGAAAAGTGCCAACAGAAAATTAGGCATAATTAATGGGAGCACATAAATAAACCAGATATGGGGGGAAAGGACATTCTTCCCATTGATCATTTTGAGAATGAATTGACGATATGCTCCAATGACATGCCAAGTATTACTGTTTTCATAAGAGCTATATTACAGAAGGGGAAATTCCTGTAACTGTGAATATATATTATAATTTACAACTAGGATGTAGCAGAAGATCACACACCTCTAATTAGCAGGCATAATTTTGAAGAGCTAAAAGCTCCCACTTAAAACACAATATTGTAATGAGGACTCATTACACTTGGTTTCTCGCGTGCGGAAGGCCGCTGTCCCTGCAACCCAAGGCAGGTGGCTCCGGGTGAGTGGGCAGCGAGGCTGCATGGGCACCCTGATGCACGTGGCTGTGCGGGTCACGTCACCTTATTATTTTCCAGGGGCCGGAGCCAGCAATCCACTTAGTGCTGCGACGCCCCAAGATACAGGAAATTACTTTTCACATCTCATTCCCATAATGGGCAATGTGAATTGAGTTACATGGTGGACACACGCTCTGGACCGACTTCATCCACAAACATACATAAGGTTTTCTGATGTCACAGACCACATCCAACATGCTGTGAAGCAAACCATCTCACGTTCGCATTTCAGACATGAGGCGGTCACTCTGCTGTAACTCAGATAGGAACATCTGGGCGGTGACGCGCGGATTTCAGCAGGGCCTGAATTACTATTTGTTGTGTGTTCAGAGAAGTCGACATCACACAGCATATCTTCCCTTTGTTCACAGTAAGCAAGTCTAATTTTAAAAAAATGCCCAACATCCAATTTAAAATAATTGCCAATGCAAAACAAATACAGCTAATCACCCCCTCGCCTGCTGGTCCATATCATTAACACAGAACAAATGCATTAAAGCAACGCTCTTGGCCAGACAGGATACCAGATAAGCCAAGGAGACCTCAGGAGTCCAAGCCTGGTGTCTCAGGAGACCTTTCCCCAGGGAGCCCATGGATGGAGGGGGCTGGGCAGCACGGGGGCTGGAACGGGGCCTCGTGCGGGGGTTGGTGGCACTTTGGATGGAGACCCACATGGACATGATGGGGGCATCAGCGAGGGTCCGCTGGCCTCCTTCTCTTTGTGGTTTGGGAGGATGTATGTTTTCATCACACACTGAGGGCAGCAGCCTGAGTCGAAGTCCCTAGTCATAGCAGAGTGATGGTTACGAGGTGTGAGATGAAGTCTTTCCCCCTGGATGGAGAAAGTCCAGTGACGCGTGTGCAGTGCCCTCTCCATCCGCCTCCCTGGGAACATCCGGGCTCCTCCCGTGATTCCACAAGGGTTAGACAGGATGGGAGAGGTCACTCCAAAATTTAAAAGAAAAAGAAAGCTAAATGCTTTTTCTAAGGTTGATGGAGAAAATAGCATTTGGAGGAGAAAGATTAATTACAAAGATCGTTAGATGTACTTTGGGAACACTGAAGCTCGGCCTCCTTGTGTTACTGAATTTCATTTCTTTACCACGGCAGTTGGCCTTTTAATTGTACGTTTGTTTATTTTACTTTATGTGGTCCCATTCTTGTAGTTCTGTTCACAAGTCCCGGAAAGTGCCCTCACTTGGGGTTTATGATGGGAAAGTCAAGGTGGAAACGTACTCACTCATGTGCTTGGGCTTTCCTGCAAGGTCTCGTGACCTACTCGAGCTTCAGCCTCACTTTGTGATCAGTCCCCTGGCCCTGGAAAACCCCTTCCTTCTCTGGACCTCACTTCTCTTCTCCATAAAGCAAGAAGGTTGGTGCCATTATCCCCCTCAGTTCTAAAACTGACCCATTTTAGCCATGGCTTTGTGTGTTCTTGGAGCAGTTACTGAAGGCACACAGGTCTACAGCCTCTCAAGGAGGGAAAAATAAATTGATGTGTACAGACGTACAAATGTGCACTGTGGGAGATGCTGTGAAGAGTGACCATGATCTTGGGGAGCAGAGCATGCCCAGGTGTGCCTGCTGGCCGGGCCTCATGCTTCAGGTGCAGAGACCGGTCTGTAGGGAGTTTTCACAGCACTGTGCCTGCCGCCCAGGCCCCTCCTGGGCGCTCTGAGCACATGGGCACCCTCACGGGTACAGCGCACACACAGTCTGTGCACCTGTGCCAGCTCCATCGCACACAGGCACTTCCGGAGGCTGAGGGCACGTGTACCCTGGTGTCTGCTAGGGGCCCCGCTGGGCTGTGCTCTTTCGCTGTGGACCAGGGCATGGCTGAAGGCTCTTAGCGGCCTCCCTGAGCAAAGAACAGTGATTCTAACCAAACAAGCCCCCAAATCCATTCAATCTTCTCTTGCTCACATTGTTAACACTGTGTCGATGATTCTCGGCCATTATTATAGCTTCGTGTTTGACGAATTGTGATTAGAACTTGGAAAGAGAGGGAGCATTCGGCGAAGCCAGCATGGCAGGTGACCATCCTCACTGCCATCGCCGTGGACTGACTTGTGAGGCTTGGCTGAGCGGGAGGAAGGCCCGGGCCAGCCCCACCATGAGCACAGCTCTGGAAGAGCGTCTGCCCAGCTGGGTTGAACTGGCATCTTGGCATCACAGCTTCAGCGAAGCAAGGAGAGAACCAAGACGGCATCCACAGAATGGAGTTGAGATTAGTGGTGAAGAGACCAGGTTACCTGTGGGATGGGAACATCCTGAACAAAAGATCTGAAAGCTCACTCTAGGAAAACACAGGTCTCCCACTGTCCCTGACATCTTGCACACGGGCTCTGCTTACTAACAAAGAAAGCCCAAACCATTTAAATCCATACTTAACCCATGACTAAGCCATTTCCTTCAACATTTCCTGAAAAATCTCCCAGTGCTCAGCAACAACCCCCCGCCCCTCCTGCTCTGTAGATGCTGCCGGCCACTGGGGATTAGCCCCAGGGCATCCGTTCGCTGCTGTGGCTGTTCATTCATTCTTGTACTTGCGGCTCTTATATAAAATATCCGGTTTCCCCCCTCAAGCAGAATTTCATGAATGCAGCCTCACACGCTGATTCTATGCAAGGACCTACCTGTCTCTGTGGGTTGCTGGGCAGGCAGCCATCTTCCTAATGGCGGCAGATGGGAGAACTCACAGTCTTCCGATTCCCTGCCCTGGAAGCTAGGGATTCGACTGGCTACTTACCTTCAATGCTAACACTGCATGAATTTTAAAACACAACTCATTCCTAGCTACATGGGTATTTCCTTCTAATTATAAGACAAGCACTATTGTGTTTCAGAAGGCTTGTGTGTGATTCTCTAATTACAGGTAAGAATTAATCGCAATTGTGTGATGGAGCATGTGCTGGCCAAGCATCAGACAGAGGACAAGGGCTTCTCAGCCCCTAGGTGTTTGCTTCCCTCTCTCTGCTCAACATGCACGGACTCCCTCTCTGGCCACTGCACTTTCACTTCTAGTCTGAATACCGTGGGAAAATAAACATTCTCTTATTAGGAGAGCAGAGACATAACGTCATTTCCGAAACAACTTTATTATAGAGAGCCAGAGAACAAACACTAATTAGAGGACTCATATCATACACATTATCTCCATGGATGCTAGCGGAGCATGGCAGTGCTTTCCAGGACACAGAGTCTGGCCACTCAAAGAGGGCTATACTCTGCCCACAGAGAAACGCTAAAACCCAGTGGTTTTCTTCCTCCTGATCCCTTGGCTGCCTCTCATCCTCCAGAGCACATCGGCACACTGTGCGGCCACGGATGTGTCCACCAGGACTTCTGCAAAGACTCATATGGTGCAGCTGGTTGAGTGTTTTTAAGAACCATTGGATAGATCGCTGTAAAGGATCCTTTCCAAACAGCATCCAACTGCAGACTGTTGAAACATTTTCTATGTGGAAGACACTAGGTTCACCTTCTCCAGTTCACCGGGCTCAAGGCCAACAAGGAGCGCACATGCCCACAGGCCCGGGCCCATGGCCCCCAGCCCAGCAGAGAGGCCCCCATGAGGGGCCTGCACCTACCTAACGAAAACCACAGACCATGTAGCTGCCACAGTGGAAATCTATTCTCCCATAGTTCAGGTGGCCACAAGTCTGAAATCAAGGTGTCTGAAGGACTGGCTCCTCTTGGCGGCTCGGAGGGAGATTCTGTTCCTTCTCTCTTCCTGGCTGGGAGAATGGAGGCTGGGGCACAGCTCCCCCCAGGTCCTGCCTCCATCTCTTCTGTTCCGTGTGTCTGTGTGTCCTCTCTGATGAGAGCCCCAGCCATCGATGGGGGCCTAGCCTAATCTCAAGTACATCTCCAGGGACCCTACTGCCGAATTAGGTCCCGTTCCAGCCTTCTGGGTGCTCACGAATCTGAAGGCGCCGCGTGCCCCAGGACGGGGCACCAAACCTCCCATTCGATCCTTCTCAGGGCCGTGGTCCTCTTTCCTTTGTGCAGCATATATTTACTCAGAAATTTCTGCTGGTCTCTTCCACTCATGTGGGCTTTTAAAGTTGCCTGCCTGTGCCTTTAAGGTCCAGATCCAGTGGGAACGAGGCGAGCATCCCGCCTTCCCCCAGCGAAGTCCGCGAGCCTTACAGCGTTTCCACGGGGTGACCTTGTTTGAAATTCTTTAATGGGATCCACGTGAATTGTTACATATTGCAGATAAAACGTCCCAAAGGAGCCCATTAAAATGTGTAATGAATAATGTGCTGCATAAAGGCAGATTGTCTCTCTGCATTATAGAGCCATATTGGCAAGTTTTGGCCCCAACCTCATCAAGAAACTTCCTGCTCCACACTTCTGCTGTGTAGCAGGCACTTGTGACAGATTTAACTTATTAGAAAGACATGTGTCTTTGTTAATTTAGGGTAGGTCGACTTTTACCCTGTGTTCTCCAGAGGAAGTCACAGAGCATCTGAATTAGCAAGAACACTCACCATTTTACGGACAGTTTACTGAAGGAAAACCCCTGTGATCCGGAAGTACTTGACCTCCTCTCTGGAAGGTAGAGCACCAGGAAGCTCGCTATCCTGAGCACGAGGAAAGCATTACAACACTGAAGCCGATGCCTGTGGGCTCCTGGCTTGACGCAGGCTCCTCACCGCACGCCGACCGTTCTCACAGCACTGGTTCCGAGAGGGGAGAGGGAGACGTTTGATGGGTGTCTGCCCACCGTGAAAGCAAGGCCTCCATTGTTAGACTGAAGAAACAAAAATCAGCGGGGGCGCCTGCGTGGTTAGGTTGGTTGAGCATCCGACTTCGGCTCAGGTTACGATCTCAGGTTACGATCTCGTAGTTCGTGGGTTCGAGCCCCATGTCAGGCCGACAGCTCAGAGCCTGTCTTCGGATTCTGTGTCTCCCTCCCTCTCTGCTCCTCCCCCTGCTCATGCTGTCTCTCAAAAAAATGGAAGGAAGGAAGGAAGGAAGGAAGGAAGGGAGGGAGGGAGGGAGGGAGGGAGGGAGGGAGGAAGGAAGGAAGGAAGGAAGGAAGGAAGGAAGGAAGGAAGGACCTCACCAGTAAAGTTCCGTAAGAGGTGTGGAAGACGGGACACATTTTCAGAGCGGCACCTGGGCGGAAGTCACAACCGAGCTTTAGTCCCTGCTCCCGCCAGCTTCCGGTCCGCAGCTTCCCCATCGGGTCACCAGGGCGGAGAGAGAGAAGCCGGGGCTAACTCCAGAACGCCCGGAAACTTCCGTCCCTCGGGCGGGCCTGCCGCGCACGTGACTTCCGCCTGGCGCCCCTCCCCCCGCTGCCCGGAAGGGGCCTCGGGGTCCCCGCCACGCATGCGC